>NW_026596079.1:11019079-11020865 GCF_907164565.1 Psammomys obesus
TCTTTCTTTCTTTCTTTCTTTCTTTCTTTCTTTCTTTCTTTCTTTCTCTCTCTCCTTCCTTCTTTCCTTCCTTCCTTCCTTCCTTCCTTCCTTCAGACAGGTTTTCTCTGTGTAGCCTTATCTGTCCTGCACTAACTATGTAGACCAGGCTGGCCTCAAACTCACAGCAATTGGCATGCCTCTGCTTCCCTGAGTTCTGGGATTACAGGTGTGTGCCACCACACCTTGCAAGAAACATTTTCAACTGTGAATTTTGTCCTCAGTAAAACTACCAATTAATGGAAAAAAAGACTTCAATAATTGTTTTTTTTCTTGATCACTTTCTCTTGGTGGGGCAGCCTAGCCAGCCCACAGAGGAAGAGGATCCAGACAGCCCTGATGGAACCTGACAGTCTAGGGTCAGACAGTAAGGGAGGAGGTCCTCCTGAGATAACATTCATGGTATCCACAATACCAGAGTAACCAAAAGGGAAGCTAGAATCAAAAGATAATACTTTATCTTAAATACTACAAATATTTATATTCCATAGAGGACAAACAACTCTGAGCACATGAGAAAACAGTCTATTTACTTGAAGTGTGATTTCTGATCAGTTAATAATTTTAAGAAGGTTCACTCTCAAAGGCTATGGAAGGAGGATTAGCTTTTCCCATATGAGAAGGTAATCCAACTTTAAAGCAACAAATAGTTGAGCAAACAGGACCCAGTATAATGAGAAGCAGAGTCCCTGGCTTGATGTCATTGCCCAGGATGAAAGAATATAAAGGACCTAGAAGGCAATTTCTCTTGACTGGAGCAGAGAGCGTAGACTGAGACCACAGAGGTATTTGATGTAGTGGAGCTGCTGAAAGATGAAAAAAAACAAAACAAAACAAAAAACCCCCAACACTTTTGTTATTATTTTATGCCTGATAATTAGATATTATATCATGTGATTCAGTATATAAAAAAGAGAGAAAACAAAAAAGTCAAATAGCCATACACATTTTCTCATTTCTCAATATTGAATGTTGCTCACATTGGTATTATGGTTGAAACCTGGAGCAGTGATTTGACTGAAGCAGACATGTAAATGATTTAGGAGATGCAAGTGTTTCTGAAGTGGGAATGCTCAGAGTAGTCGATGGGGAAATGGGATTAGATATAAAAGGGAGAAGAAAGAGAATTCTCACCTTTCATAATAAGTAATTAGACAACTGGTATTCCAATGTTTAAAGATTTCATTTATCCTTCGGCGACTTCATACTTATATACATTTTAATCATGCTCACCCTCCATACTATCTCATAATTTCTCTCACTCCCTCTGGACTCCTCCTCCTTCCTAATAGGTCCTCCTCCCTTTATGTCTCTCTTATGACTCACTTAACTAAAGTTGCTTGCATGAGCATGGTGGGGGTGTTCTTTGCATGAATGTAGGCAAAGCACACAAGCAGTGGCTATACCACTGAAGAAAATGTCTCCTTTCTATATTAACAGTTAATCACCAATATCTCATTAGGGAGGAGTGGATCCTTATGCCTTATTCCCCTATCAGTGATAAAATGTTGGGGTCCTACCTTGCATGGGACCAGAATAAGTAAAATAGGTCGTATGCAGGAAAATCCACAGTGGTTGTGAGTTCATGAGTGCAATGGATATGTCATCTCCAGAAGAAAATTTCTCAAAGCATTCCTCCTCATCTTCCAGCTCTTATGCAAATTTCCTTGAACTTTGTGTGTGTGTGTGTGTGTGTGTGTGAGAGAGAGAGAGAGAGAGAGAGAGAGAGAGAGAGAGAGAGAGAGAG
>NW_026596079.1:11020875-11050643 GCF_907164565.1 Psammomys obesus
GAGAGAGAGAGAGAGAGAGAGAGAGAGAGAGAGAGAGAGAGAGAGAGATTTAATTTAAGGCTGAGCACTCAACAGTCACATATTATCATTAATTTGACTTGTGAGTCTCTGCATTAAACCACTGCCTACTTCAAAAAGAAGCTTCTCCAAGTAATGATGAGAACATCTAATTTATGTGTATAAATGTAAATATTCAGAAGACAGTTTTCCATTTATCAAAACAATAGAAGTATGTTCTCCACTAGGGCCTGTGATCTTTCTAGCCATGGGCTTTTGACCAGATTTATAGTACCAGACGTGAATTACTCCTGGGAACCAGATATCAGATACGGTCAGAAAGTGGTTGTTTACCTCCATAAATATTATGCCGCTATTGTATCAGTGAGAATATTCTTGTAGTTTTTTAAAAAATTGATTTTTTTAGGTTAACATATTCAATAATGCTTAATTATAATGACATATGGCATTTTGATAAAAGAGGGAATAAAAATGGGTGAAACACAGGGACAAATAAAGAAATAAAACATGAAGGAAGATTTTTCAATAATGAAAGAAAGTATAAAGAAATTTATACTTTATATAAAGAAATAGAGATTATTATATATAAAGAAATTAGATTAATGTGAGAATAAAAGGTAAAAAGGTAAAAGGTAGTCCTGACTACCCAGGAGGTGAGAGATGAATCCTAAGTTCAGAGTCTGCCAAACTACATAGCAAGTTTAAAACCAGCCTGACTTAGTGAAAATCTGTTTCTTTGATTGCCTCCCCCCTGAGGCGGGGGGCAGCCTTACAGGCCACGGTGGAAGACAAAATTCAGCCAGTCCTGATGAGACTTGATATGCTAGGGTCAGAGGGAAGGGGAGGAGGACCTCCCCTATCAGTCGACTTAGAGAGGAGCATGGGAGGAGATGAGGGAGCGAGGGTGAGATAGGAAGGGGGTGAGGGAGGTGCCATAGCTGGGACACAAAGTGAATAAACTGTAATCAATAAAAATAAATTAATTAAAAATAGAAAATCAGTCTCAAAAGGAAAAAAGGAAAAAAAAAAACAACTGGGTTCTCAGCCTTTGGAGACTGACAGTTATATACCATATAAAGGGCTAGGTTGGTTAAATTTATGGACTCTTATCTTTCCTATGGTTTGTGTTGGCGTTGGGCCTGGATTGGTCTTCACTTTCACACTTCCTTCACTTTGGTAGCTTTCTTTGTGTTCCAGGAGTTGTTGCTGGCCACATTGAGTTTAGCAGTCTGTGGGCTAGGAAGGTCCTTTTTATCTCTGCCTGTAGACTCTTTCGGTTGTACCTCTTGGGGTGGCTAGTGTTTTAGTGGCAGTATCTTCCAAATGCATTTGGAGTATGGAAACTGTCACATGCTGAAATCTGTAGAGCTGTTTGACTTATCTGTACTTTTAGGATCTCATACATATTAATACACCACTGGATGGATGTGCTTCAGACTTCTCAGGCTGTACAGCTGGGAATAGCATGGATGGTAAATAGCTCCAGAGGTTGACCTAGCCATGAGCTCTAGTTATTCTTTGTCAAACTCTAGAGGTGTTCTCAGTGAATTAGACTTGTTTCAGGCCTGCACTGCAGGCAGGGTTACCTTTCTTTGTGGGGTTTCAAGCCAGAGGAGGGATGGTAGAGCATTGTCCATACCCTGGACATCTTTCAGAGAGTAGGGCAGGAATGGGTCTGCTCCCCACAGAATCAGGCTTGGATATACTCATTTTCACAGAGATAAAGGATATATCATGGCAAAGACATTTAAGCTTTTGCTTCTCCTCCAGAGACCTGGCTTCTTGGAGAAAATCAATCTGACTGATATGCTGGGAATGTCCCTGTCTCCCCCAGGGCTTACCCTTTTAAACATACCCCCTCCTGCCTCAAGTTATATAAGCTAGCTCAATAAGTGAGCTGTCCTCCAAAACAGTCTCCTGGGTTGTTCATACCTGCTGTATTCACCACTACCCGGGACCATGCTTCCCAGCCCCTCTGCATCCTGAGACTACCAGTGTACAATAGCCAATCAGTAGGGGAATCCACATTTCCTGTGTACTTTTCTGCTTAAGCTCAACATCCTATCACCTCAGTTTTAAGCTTCTCAATGTCCACCGCTTCTAGTCTACACTTGCCTCCCAGAGCTATCTCTCATTTGCATGTGGGCTGTAGCGTGTTAAATGGAAGCCTATTCATTTCTAGTATTTCATTGTTCCTAGGCTTCTGAGATAGTTGTTTTAAATAATGGAGTTCATTTCAAGATGGTGCCCAGCCACTGCCCCTCTGCACTTACAGAGTGACAAATGAATCCCTCTTCACCTCAGACCAGTTTGCAAGAGGAATCATGATCCTACACACACCTGCAACAAGCTTTGAGGCCCTTGAGAGACTTGTCCGCAAGGTATGTCTATCAGTTTCTTTTCTTGTAAATGGCTCTATTTCCTTTCCTCTACCAGTTGCATGTCCGAGGCTATCAGTATTTGACTTGGCTCATTTCTCTTTTGGGCATCACCCATCTTTTTCTCTGCATTTTTCAGGTATCCTACTACTATCTTTGTGTATTTTCAAAGCTGTTCTCTTTGGAATGTAGTCTATTTTTTTTTATTTTTATTTTTCTTGTTCTGACCCTTTTGCTCCACTAGGTCAAACAGAGGTACTTTTCACTTTCTATGTGACCTATTATTGTCAAGGTAACAGAAGAGTCAAGAGCACTTTCTCTCTAGCCAGTGAAATTTGGGATGGAGAAGCCAGAGAGCATTCAGAGAGCTATGTGGGGCTTCTTGACGTTGAAAACTATGGCTGTCTTTATTTGTATTAAAACAAGTAAAGAAAATTTAAAGAATGAGTATCAGTGAGGTTAAATAGTCAAATATTAAGCTAATAAATGGCACAGCCATACTTGTATGTACTATATTCACATATATATATATGCCATGTAAGTCCTTCTCCGATATTCTCTTCTCTTTTCTTTCTTCTTCCTCCCCTACCACATAGTCTATTACTCATTTTTTTCCTTTCATCTTCTCTTATTTCCTGTTCTCTGACACTGCCATTGCCTCAGGCTACACCTCAGCTCTCTGACCCTTTTGTAAGACTCTCAGTATGGCTTCCTGTCCCATCACCCAACACTGGCACAGCTCATAATGTCTGTACAACCTCATCATTTTTCTTCTTAACTTTCTCAATAGGAGGTCTGAAATGTGCAAGGTGCTCTTTTTAAACTTATCATTCTATGAGGAAACAAAAGTCCTACTCTCTCTCGGATAATTTTATGAGATCCCCGAGAACTCAAAACATGAAAAGTTAATCAAGCTGTCAAGTGATTTAATAGTTTTTTGCTCAGTATGTGTATTATTTTTGTAAATTAGGAAAGAAAACTCTTGTTTTCCTACTAAAAAAATGTAATAGTTCTTTGTTTTAAAGTGCAAGAAAAATTTAAAAAGCACAAAAAAGAAAATAAAAACATATGTCCTACCAAGTGCTGAAGATAACCAGACTTAACATACTGGACCTTATCTTCCAGCCTTTTTATGAATATGTATGCAATTATTATTTTTAGCAAAATTGATCCAACATACTTATTATTCTATACATTTTTCTAAGGCAACTTAGTTAACATATAAATATTTTCTCCAAGGTAACTTTTTTCTTTTAATATAAATAGCGTCTTTTCTCATGTAATGTATCTTGATTATAGTTTTTCTTCCCTCTACTCCAAGTTCCTCCCCATCTTCTTTCCCTTCTAGATCCATTCTCTTTCTTTTTTTTCTCTCATAAGAAAACAGGCATGTAAGAGATAATGACAAGACACAACAAAACAAAATATAATAAGATAAAGGAAAAAATCCAAACTACCATATCGAAGTTAGACATAGCAGCCCAACAGGATAAAAAGAGTCAGGGACCCACTTGTTCCCAAAGTCAGGAGTCTAGATACTAACAGCTATAATATATATGCAGAGGACCCTGTGTAGACCCTTGTAGTCCTTGTGCTTGTTGCTTCAGTCTCTGTCAGCTCATATGTGTCTTGACTAGTTGATTCAGAGGGCTTTGTTTTTCTGGTGTACTCTGCCCTCTCTGGCTCTTAGAATCTTTCTATCTTCTCTCCTGTGAGATTGCCTGAGTTCAGAGGGTAGGGATTTGATGGAGACCTCCAACTGAGATTCTATTTTGTCATAATGTCTGGATGTGTGTTTCTGCATCTGTTTCTATTTTCTGCTAGAGAAAGCCTCTTTGATGATGACTGCATAAGGCACTGATCAATATAACAGAATACCACTGGGGATAATTTTATTGAATTTCTTTTTTTTTTTTAAACCAGCTTTACTGTAGGTCTCTGAGCTATCTAGTCTCTAGTTCTTGGTTACCCAAATAAGGTTTGGGTATGAGTTTCTTCTCCTGGAGTAGACCCTAGGCCAAATCAGACATTGGTTGTCTGCTCCTACTACTTTAATGCCACCATTGCCCTAGCATATTTTATAGGCAGGGCAGATTGTTGGTCAAACGTTTTGTGGGTTGGTTGGTGTCCATGTTTCTTTTTGGTGGCATGAAAAGTACCTCCCCACGCCAAAGAGACTAGAACATAGGGGTGAGGGCTCCATGTAGGCACCATCTCAACTATTCCATGAGTTGTGTGGATGTTGTCCTTGGCCATGGAGCCCGCTATCAGTTTTTGGAGAGCAACCTTTTGTCTTAGTGTACAGCCTGGGTTGTTTGGGAGATTTCCATGAAAGAACCCCCTTGGCCAACAATTTTGGAAGGCTCTCCTGGCTGTATGAGATGGCCATTTGAAACTCCATATCTCCCAATTTCTAGAAGTCCTCTTTAGGACTTCTATCACCTTCATAGATTCTTTAAGCACCTCTGTCCTATCCATAAAAGTTGTTTTAAGGTCTTTTTCTTGTGCTTAAGCTATGCTGGAATATTCAGAGCCGACTTTTTTTTTAAAATAGCTGGGCTCTCATGGGGACATATATCTCTGGATATTGTTGATTGTGTCTTTAAGTTTGTGTCTTGACATCTGTGTTTAGGATGATTAAAAGTGTAAGTACTGATTCTTACTTGGGTGCATATTCTGTTCCTTGGTTTTGGTTTCCTCTCTAGATTTTTGGAGAGAGTGATGGCTATGTGTTGCCTGTTTTCCTGGCCTGTTCAGCTGGTGTGGTCACAGAGAATGTCTACTGGTATTTGATGTTAGGTATTTGGGATGAGTTGGGAAAAAGAAGGGTAGAGAAGGTCTTTGTGATCCATTGGAGATGGCATCAGAGAGAAAAGGGAGACTGCATCAGGCTTCCAGCCACAGAGCTGGGGATGAGACAGGGGAATTGGATTTCAGGAGCAGTGGGAGAGGTGTGGATATGCCTACAGCCTACTTGTTGCCCTGAGAGAAGTGCCTCTTGGCTTAGCAGGAGGTGTCTGTTGGAGTTGGCATCTGGGATACAACAACAAGTTGGGTAGGGAAATTAGGAGGTAATGGTCTATGGGATCCATAGGAAATATGAGGAGAGGGAGGGAAAATTGCTGGTTTTCTGTTACAGCACTAAGGATGAGACTGAGAGACTGGGTCTGGGGAAACAGAGAGACAGGACAATGTTAGTGGGCAGACTACCTTGTTTTCGTATGGTAACTTTAATGACTATATAATGTTTCTGTGTATAGATATTTTGTAATATGAGCAAAATAGCTCATAGATACCATTTGTATAGAACAACAAACATTGTTGTTTGTCCAAGAAAATATTTAATTTTCCTTTCAAAGCACTATGTGGCAAAGACAATGTGAGTTTAACAAATTGTGCTTTCTTCTTTGGGCCTCTGGAAAACTATTCTCAATTCTTCTTTTATTTTCAAACTTTTTTAAAATTTAATTTAATTTTATTAATTACACTTTGTATCCCCCCATAAGCCCCTCCCACCTCCCCTCCTGATTTCACCCTCCTTTCCCCTTCTTCACATATGCCCCTCCCCAAGTCCACTGATAAGGGAGGTCCTCCTCTCCTTCCTTCTGATCTTAGTCTATCAGATCTCATCAGGAGTGGCTGCATTGTCATCTTCTGTGGTCTGGTAAGGTTGCTCCCCCCTCAGGGGGAGGTGATCAAAAAGCAGGCCAGTCAGATTATGTCAGAGGCAGTCCCTGTTCTCATTATTATGTAACCCACTTGGACAGTAAACTGCCATGGGCTACATCTGTGCAGGGGTTCTAGGTTATCTTCATGCTTGGTACTTGGTTGGAGTATGAGTCTCTGGGAAGACCCCTGTGTTCAAATTTTCTTGTTCTGTTGCTCTCCTTGTGGAGTTCCTGTCCCCTCAGCTCTTACTATTTCCCACTTCTTACATAAAATTCCATTCACTCTGCCCATCAGTTGGCCATCAGGCTCAGCATCTGCTTTGACAGTCTATACTGCAGAGGCTTTCAGAGGCCCTCTGTGGCAGGTTTCTAGGTTGTTTCCTGTTTTCTTCTTCTTCTGATGTCCTTCCTCTTTGCCTTTCAGGATGGGGACTGAGCATTTTAGTCAAGTCCTCTCTCTTGATTAGTTTCTTTAGATGTACAGATTTTAGTAGGTTTATCCAGTATATATAAAGAACTAAAGAAGCTGAAAAGCAGCAAACCAAATAATCCAATTAAAAAATGGGGAACAAAGCTAAACAAAGCTAAACAAAGCTAAATATCGAATGGCAGAGAAACACTTAAAGAAAGGCTCAACATCATTAACCATTAGGGAAATACAAATCAAAACAACCCTGAGATTTCACCTTATACCCATCAGAATGGCCAAGATGAAAAACTCAAGTGACAACACATGCTGGAGAGGCTGTGGAGAAAGGGGAACTCTCCTCCACTGCTGGTGGGAATGTAAACTTGTATAATCACTCTGGAAATCAATCTGGTGCTTTCTCAGACAACTAGGAATAGCGCTTCCTCAAGATCCAGCCATACCACTCCTAGGCATATATCCAAAAGAGGCTCAAGTACAAAAAAAGGACATTTGCTCAACCATGTTTGTAGCAGCTTTATTTGTAATAGCCAGAAACTGGAAACAGCCCAGATGCCCCTCAAGTGAAGAATGGATGCAGAAATTGTGGTACATCTACACAATGGAATATTACTCAGCAATGAAAAACAAGGAAATCATGACATTTGCAGGTAAATGGTGGGACCTGAAAAGGATCATTCTGAGTGAGCTGTCTCAGAAGCAGAAAGACACACATGGTATATACTCACTCATATAGACATATAACATAGGATAAAATCTACTTCTCAGTTCTTCTTAAAGTTAGATGAGGCCACGGAAGTGATTCTGACTAGAGCTGTGTTGCAGGTGAGTGAAAAATATTGCTTTTTACTTACACAGAGTAAAGCACCTTTAAAATTTTTCTCTAGTTTTTCTTTTTGCTCTGGAGATCCAAGGCCTTGATTTGAAGTGATGAAGTCACAACATGTAGAATTCATTCCTTGGACCTTGCATGGATAAGGATAAGTATCCTGGATAGCTGCCAAACCCCTGAACAAAACAGTAGTAATAAACACACATGGGTTAACTGATAAGACTTTGGATTCTGTGGTTTTCATCATAAGCCCAACACATCCTATGAAACACCAACCATACATAGATGTGACCTAAGAAGATTTAGAGAAATCCTTTTCTGATTGTCCCAGAATATAAAAATCTATCATTAAGACCAGAGGCGGACATGTTCAGGCAGAGTGACACTCTAAATGACTTTTGGTATAGTTCAGGGCTCCCAAGAATCAGTTGAGCGTTATAAAGATTTAAACAATGGAAATGTTGTCGTATATGATGTACAACTTCTTCTGTGCTCACAGACAGTAGGTTGATTTGAAGATGGATCTTGAATAGGAGATGGCCAAGTAAAGGCACTGGAGAAAGTTCTGTTCAGTGGCATGGACTGCACTCAGAGCCACAGAGAAGTGGATTAGTATCTTCTGTATGAAGAAGCACTATGTCTCTGTGGCAGACAGTATGGGACAATGCCTATGTTGTTTCTAGTAATAGTGTGTGTATATCCTTTCAAGGTTAATTAGCCTGTTATCAAGTAACTCAAACAGCTACAAATGTCCAGTACATGAAGAAAGTGTGCCATCTAATAATCATTTTTAGTTATTGGCCCCAATTTTCTTTTTTGGAGGTACTGAGATGAAAACGAACCTTTTTTTATATGATAGATTTTCCATGATTTAAAATGCTCTATGTCTCCCTGAATTTTGCAGTTTTCCTTTATTGAGTATTTGTTTTGATGGTTTTAAGTGTGGTCTATCAGTTATTTATTTTTATTTATGTGACAAAATATCTGATCGGAAGCACCTTAAGATAGGATTGATTCATTTTATCTGAGAGTTTAAGAAGGTACAATTCACTGGGATGGGGAAGTGTGGTGGAAAGTAGTTCATTGAGGTAGAAGTGTATGTTCACATCTGTGGGAATAAAGAAGGAGAGAGCTGTTGTAAGCAGATCTCATGTATAATCCTCAGTCCCACCCTAGACTCAGTGACCCACTTCTTCCATCCATGTCTCTTCTTCTAAGGGTTAGAAAACCTCCCCAAATCCCATCAACAGTTATAATAAAGCACATAGCATTCCAAGTATATTTTGTGAGTGAGTGTGCAGATGAATTCAGAGACAGCACACAGTACTCCATCTTCATTAAGAATTATATAATAGGACCAGGGACCATCTCTGACATGAACTCATGGGCTGGCTCTTGGATCACCTCCACCTTAGTCCACAGAAGAAGACAAAGAAACCAGTCCTGATGAGACCTGATAGACTATGGTCAGATGGAAGGGGAGAAGGACTTTCCCTATCATTGGACTGGGGGAGAGGAATAGAAGAAGAGGGAGGGAGGGTGGGATTGGGAGGGGATGGGAGAGGAAGCTACAGCTGGGATACAAAATAAATAAACTCTAATTAATAAAATAAAAAAGAAAATTATGAAGGCAGTTTGTTATTCTTATTACTCAGCATTTATTAAATGCTAACATTTCTGTTGAACAACCATCAACTTTTTATAAATATGTAAACTCATTTTATTTGCATAAAGTTCTCTGATTAGTCAATTTTATTATTGTCTCTAGGTTGGAGCTGAGGATGATGAGGTTGATGAGGTTGATGTGATCTGCTTGTATTCTGCTCAGTTTCATGGCTACACATGGCAGAATCAGGACTGAACTTACTCATTTAAAACTTGAATGCATGAGCTGCATTACTTTCAAAGTGTCTTAATAGTCTCATCTGACTCTATTGCCAACACTGGGAAATAGGCATTTCACCTCATTTTGCACTAGCGAGTCATCAGTTTAGCACTAAGTGTTGTCTAATTTCAGAGCCTCTGACTCCTCAGTCTTTGCATGCTCTTTTGCAGAGACTATGTTTAGGAACTGATTTAGACAGCATTTTTTTCCCCAATAAACAGGAAAAACTGTAATTCCGTGTTTTTTTCTATGAACTTCTCTTTTCTTCTACCATTTTACTCAAATCAATGTTCCAAGAGCACATTTAAAAAAACGGAGGCCATATTGGTGCTTACTAACAAAGATTAATGGTTTACAAATGTGCAGTGATAGCTGTAGTAAAGATCATCTTTATCTATTGTTTTTTTTTTTTTTTTTCATACTTCATCTTTGTTCCTATCAGGACAGGTGAGTCCCTGATTCTGGGTGAGACCATGCATATATAAGTCACTTCGAATTCAGCGAGATTTTTGATCTGGTCCATGAATGATCATCACTCTTCCTCTGCCTGGTGAAGGCTGCAAACACAAAAGGTTGTGTCAATAAGAAGCCAAGCCCTCAGATGATGCAATTGCAGTCATCATTCATTGTCTGCTTTGTATTTGATGCTCACATTGTTAAACTCTTTATATTTAGTTCTCACAGAGAGCTTATGAAGTGGCTATTATTATTATCATTATTATAATTAATTGAATTATATAGAAGTAGAATGAGTTAGAGGCACCGAATAACTCATTCAAGGCCATACAGATAGCTGTCTGGTTGGTATGTGTCTAAGCCAAAAGTGGTGTCAAAAAATAGTGTAATTTTAGAGAGGAAATTGCCAAGGTTGGACTTTGGCCTCTACATTAAGTTCTCACCTAGAAAACAGATACAAGAATCTACTTTATAGCATACTTCTCATTAAAAAATGAATTCTATATGGTACCACTTTAAAACATTTATTTTTATATTATGTGTATATATGTTTTGCTTGCATCTGTGTCTATATACCATATTCATGCCCAGTGGCTGTGAGGTCAGATGAAGGTAACAGATATCCAGGATCTGGAGTTAGAGATTGTTGTGAGATGCCATGTGAATGCTGAGTAGTCCTCTGCAAAAGAAAAAAAATGCTCTTAAACATATCTTCTGCTTCTCCAGATATTATTCCTCAGCACAACCTTTTTCACAAGCTTGGTGGTAATTAATGTAGTTACAAGGTTCAACAAAAGTTGACCTTTCTGTTAAGGGTCATGAATCTTATGGCAGATTTTCAGGCTAAAAAAGAGAAAATATATAATGTTGAATAAACCTTTAAGGGATTATGGATGCCTTCATACATGTAGATATCCAAGGATTAATAAGTCCAAAGTTAATATTTCCTGTAGAGGACAGAGATTCCTAGATAAACTATTTTAGGGAAGATGACATTTGAAATATTCCTTTCTTTCTGTAAAGTAAAAGCTTCAAACAAAACAAAAACACAAAATAGAAAACAAAATATTGTCTGTGGTAATACCTCGTCTTTCAACCAACAACATCTATTACATTGCTTGGGGGCAGCCATCTCCTTTGCTGCCAGGAGCTCTGTGGAATTCTGAGGCTTACACGTTCATCATCCAGTCCTGAATTTTCTGCCTCAGTTCTTTCAGAATAATTATCTCTATGTGTAGTTTCTACCCCACAAAAATAATGCATACAGCCTGTCAATGTTGAGCAAGTGGTATGTACTTTCCTGCTAAGATTTTCTGCATACAGTTTTATTCCCTGTCTGTGCCAAAACTAAGAGTGACACGAAATTTTTTGTAAACAAGATAATCTGCTTTTAGAGGTGTGTATGTGTGCAAAGCACAGCTTCAGCACAAAGAACAGAGTTGGTACCTAGTAAGGCTTAGTACTGGTTAGAATAATGAATTTAGTATAACAGGAAAACTAACTGTGATTATATTTTAGTGACTTATTTATTGAGTGTGTTGTATTAAGCATGCCTTGAAAACTAAATACAGGTCACAGTTGGTATGATGCTTATGGTCTAGCATACATAAATAAAATATTATAATATCAGTAGACAAGACATTATCATAATTGCTAGACATGATGGTGTATGCCTATAATCCCAATTCTTTTGAGACAGAGACAGCAAGTATAGTCATGGGTCACAAAATGATCTCCATGCTACCCGGGGCTACATAATGTTGAGTTAGACCTTGTTTCAAAAAAAAAAAAAAAATTAAATAAAAAATAAATAAATGCCATTTTTTTTCTTTGCAGCAAAGAAACAGACTTCTACCATTATGTGACTTTTTTTTTTTTTTACTTATTTACTAATTGAAGTATTCATTAATTAAGCAGCAAATATTTCTTGGGAACCTACTCTGTTTCTATTTGGAACTGTGTTAAATGTACAGATTACAGGTTATAAATCACTGTTCTCACTGACATTTGGGCCAGAATATTTTTAATTGTGAGATTCCATTCTGTTAAAAAAACAAACAAACAAACAAAAAAAAAACCCAAAACAGCAACAACAACAAAAAACCCAAACAAATCAATGTCTTAGTACTAGAGTCTGCAAGCTACAAACCAAATCTACTAGGCAAGATGCATATCTACTCGTAAAATAGTGTCAAGACTTTATGGGAGTAACCAACTGCTTTTTTGACTAGATTTAAGATTCTTCGACAGGTTCAGGCCTGCTGCTGTAAACATGGCCAAAATTTAAGACTAAGGAAGCCACAGACGCTGTGGAGAATCTGTCCTTCTATATCCAACGGGAGCTTGGGCTTTGCTGGGTACTCTCCCAGGAAGCTCAGGCCCCATGGAGCACCAAACTGAAGTTCAGGCAGAAAAGGGTGAAGCCCAGTGTCAAAGGAGCTCAGGGCTCCAAAGCCTGAGCCAGGCATCAATGAAAGTCCAGCCTGACTGGGATGAGTTGGTGGCTGCTTTGTGAGCAGCTGGTAATGGAGGCTCCAAATTCTAAAATGAGAGTGAGAGAGTCAGGAGTCTGGTTTTGTTTGGGCTGACAAAATGGCTGCTTCGAGAACAACTGGCTGCTTGCTCCTGCAAACAGGCACTGTAGTGGGCAGAGCTGGCCAAGAAAGATGGCAGCAGTAGTCTGTGCAGAGAGGCCTATGCATGGTGGAAGCTCCCACCGGCCAGCAACGAAGAATTCTTCGGGGAGAAGGGGAGCCCTTCCTCCCCCAGGATAAATGATGAGTCTCAGATGATCTTTGATAAAATAGATGATGCTGGCCTGTTTATTTCATGTGAAACAGGGACTTATAAACCTTGGGCAGTGGGAGAGGTTTTGAGGATGAATGTATTTGATTGGCTGAGGCGCTAGGGTACTGAGATGCCTCATTAGTAGAGGGTGGAATCCCAGGAATTCTAGGTGCTTGCTGAAGAGGTTCTACTGGGAGAAAGGGAGTTGAACTTTTTTTTTTTTTTTTTTTTCCACTAAGGACAACATGAGGATTTGAGCTCCACAGATCAGGCAGAGAAGAGGGAGCCCTGAAGACAAAAGAAGCCTGTTATTTTTGCACCGAGCTCAAGGGCTTTCTGGTAATGCCAGACTTAGACCTTAACAGCAGGGTCCAACAAGAATCTGTTGATGTTGTTTTGCTAAAGGGCCATGTTGTCACATTGCCTTCTAAATATCTATTTTTTTTTCCTCCATAGAGTTGTGCTGATCTCAACCATAGGCAGAGAAGCTTCTTAGTGAAGTTGGTAGTGGTTAATGCAGAGGCTTATAACTGTTCGAAGTGGCTATGAACACGTTGAACTCAGTTCTCAACCACAGATGGGACATTTATTTTACCCCAAGGCTTAGAGAGCATTGCAGACGAGAGGGGTGAAAATAATGAAATAACAAGACAAGTAGGAGTGATTTCAAGTGGTTTAATGGCATGGGTGTTGTACACATGGACTTACATAAAACTGGTCACTTGCACAAGACAAGCATAAAACCAAGTCAATTAAAGGCTCCATCATTGATCAAGGAGGGTCTCTTGTGGCTTTACTCCCAGCTGAGGAGCTATTGACAGCTGATGGTTCCTAGAGGAAGGAGGTAATTTTCTTGAGTATAGCCCATGGTGGGCTACCCGTGTTCCAGTAGATAGCTCTACATGCATGAGCAGTTTGGTAACACTGATTAGTTTCACAACGTTATTCTTTTAAAAAAAATGAGGACTTGAAGTAAGAAGATAGCTATTCTGAGGAGAGAGATAGAAGGAACTGGAAAGAGTGAGTAGAAGGCCAGATATGGTTAAAATGCATTGCATATATTTATGGAAATTTCAAAGAATTAACCAACCAGCCAGCCAACCAACCAACCAACCAACCAACCAGCCAGATCTGTTCTGTGAATTGAAGAGTGTTTGGTAGGACCCTTGGTCTTTACATAGTGCAATGTAATATCAATTGTGCCACCAAAAATATGTACAGAGAGGAGTAGGAGTGAATGTCTCCTTAGTGGGAAGAGTTATCTCCAGTGGATCACACAGATCTTCTATCTCCAAAATTTCCTTCTCCAACTTAATGCTTTATCTTAGTCCCCAACTCCAGCAGGTCATACTGGCCAGGGAAGCATGTAGGTTAACTGCAGATCTTTGCCTCTCCCTCAGCCTTTCAAACGCAGGCCCCCAGTCTTACCCAAGCTCTGCAGAAGAACAACTGCTGCACCCTTCCTTCTCCTTGCCCAAACTCCAGTCGGTTACATAGATCTTCCCTCCTAATATTCCTCCCCCAATGTGTTTTTCTTATCCCAGCTCCAGCAGGTACTCCCTGGGGACCTACAAACCTTTCTGACCAGGGAATCAAGCAGATTAACTGCAGATCTTCATCCCTCTCTTCATTCCTTAAAGTCCAACCTTCAGCTTCATTCCTAGCTCCAAAGCAGAAATTCTGTTGTGGTCTTTCCTTAGTCTCTGCTCTAATTCCCAGGGACTAAGCAGATCCTCGTGGAATACCAGGCTTTGTTCCCTGCTGTGGATAACCCTCCTAATTTCCATTGGTAAGTGTTAGTGCCCAATACCAACAAATGTATTTTACCTGGAACCCTCAGTGGTCAAATCTATAATGATCCCAGAATAATTTTCTACTGGATTACACACAGCCACCACATGTCCCTAAGAATCAGAGGGCAACAGAAACCAAGGGACAAAACACCCACACAACAAAGACAGAACAGATTATTATTATCTAGAATTGCAATCTTCCTAAACTCAGAGGCCTAGTCACCTGTGTTTAAGCACGCTCATTTAAAGCTAGGACAACATGCCCCTATTAAAGACCCACAGTCTGAACACATGAAAAGTGCAACATTGCTGAAGCACAGGATAAGACCTTAAAATAGTCTTTATAAATGTGATAGAGGTACTTAAAGAAGAAATGAATAAATCCCCTAAAGAATTCTATGAACAACAGCAGAAACAACAAGGAGCCTACAAACTCTTGGAAAATTTCTAACGAACAACTCTCTATTGAATAACTACTTGGCCAAGGAAGAAATCCAATACCAGGACTGGATTACATCTAATTAGGGTGCTGGCCAGAGGGGTCCCATAGGAATTCCCAATTAACCCAGGCTGCTGCCAAGACTATAGTTTGTACTCCAGAAACTGACAGAAACTCCCATTGCTGAAGACAACACATACACAATTCAGTTAACATGGAGAAGTCAAGCTGGTATCTACATAGAACCCTAAATTCTAGAGTTATGGTATTAGAATCAACTCAGCATGCTGCCAACAGAATTATCAACATCAACCCAGCCAAAAACTTTTATCTAATATATATTTAAATATATATAATAAATATAAACACATATAAATTTATATAATATATACATAATAATTATGTAATATATCATTAATATATAATAGATATGAATACATACATGATTTTATTTTATTTTTAATTTTTCTTTATTATCATTATTTATTATAATTTATTCACTTTGTATCCCAGCTGTATCCCCCTCCCTCATCTCCTCCTAATCTGATCCTCCTTCCCTCCTTCTTCTCCCTTTATGTCCCTCCCCTAGCCCACTGATAGGGGAGGTCCTCTTCCCCTAGTCTATCAGGTCTTATCAGGACTGTCTGGTTCCTCTTTTTCTGTGGCCTACCTTACCAGTGGGAGGTGATCAAAGAGCAGGCAACCAAGTTCATGCCAGTGACTTCCTCTTACTAGGGAACCCACATGGAGACTGAGCTTCTCAAGGGCTACATCTGAGCAGGGTGTGTAGGTCCTCTCCATGCATGGTCCTTGGTTGATTCATAGGTCTCTGCAGGATCCCTGAACCCAGATTTGTTGGCTCTGTTGCTCTCCTTGTGGAGCTTCTGTCTCCTCCAGGTCTTTCTATCTCCCCCTTCTTCCATAAGATTCCCTGTACTCTGCCCAAAGTTTGGCTATGAGTCTCAGTATCTGCTTCCATACCATGTTGTGTAGAGTCTTTCAGAGGCCCTCCATGGAAGGCTCCTGTCCTGTTCCCTGTTTTCTCCTACTTCCAATGTCTATCCTGTTTGCCCTTCTGAATGAGGATTAAGCCTCTTTCCTAAGCTCCTCCTTGTTGTTTAGCTTCTTTAGGACTATAGATTTTAGTATGTTTATCTTATATGTCTAATATCCACTTATAAGTGAGTATATACCATGTGTGTCTTTTTGTTTGGGTTACCTCACTCAGGATTATCTTTTCTAGTTCCATTCATTTGACTTCAAATTTCATGGTCTCCTAGTTGAGCAAGGATATTTCCTCAACTATGTTCATAGCATCTTTATTCACAATAGCCAGATTCTGGAAATAACAGAGATGTCCCTCAACCAAAGAATGTATAAAGAAACTGGCACATTTATACAATGGAATACTACTCAGCTATTAAAAACAAGGAAATCATGAAATTTGCAGGCAAAAAGATGGTACTAGAAAAGATCATCCTGAGTGAGGTTACCCAGACTGAGAAAGACACACATGGTATGTACTTACTTATAAGGGGATTTTAGTCATATAGTACAAGACAAGCATACTACCAGGCACAGACCCAAAGAAGAAAAATAACAAGGAGGATCTAAGGAAGGATGCATAAATATCACTCAGAAGGGGAGATAAAATAGACAGAGTCAGTGTATGAAAAGAGGGAACAAGGTAGGAGAGGGGGTACAGAGAGTTAAGAAGGTAGAGAACAGACCTGGGGAGACCAAGAGCAAGACGATGGAAGGCCTGTAGAGAAAAGAGAAACTGAGGGTGAAGCTATCTCTGTGAGAAGCTGCAGACCCAAGTCAGTGTAGGCTCCAGGGAGGATATGAGGATTACTCAGGCAGAGACTCCTACTGGTAGAGGCCATAGAGACTAAATAGGACACCCACTAACTAGACTACTCTCCTAGCAGGGTAGTGGAACACCAACCTACCCACAAAAACTTCAACCAAAAATTTACCCTGCTTACAAGATGTGTAGGGATAAAGATAGTGCAGATAGAATAGAGATTGAGGGAATGCTGAACCAAAGCCTGCCCCAACCAAAGATCCACAGTATAGGATATTTAGATCTTTAAAACAAGTTCCCCAAATGAAAACTTCCTTTCTTTGTAGCTTTAGTTGTGGACAAGAGAATGATAATTCCTGGGACTGCAACATTTTGCCACCTGGGGATGGAAAAGAGAACTTCATAAAGACACAGTTTTAGAGACAATTTGTCAGTGTTGTCATCTAGGACCAACCCTAAATCTTTACAACTATAAGCTTCTTATTACAGAAAGCAAGAGTTATGTGTCTGGCTCACATGAAATCCCATGAGACACATCTAAAGTCTAAGTGGATCAAAGACCTCAACATAAAACCAGACATTCTAAATCGCTTAGAAGAAAAAGTGGGAAACAGCCTAGAACTCATTGGCATAGGAGACAACTTCCTGAACAGAACACCAACAGCACAGGCTCTAAGAGCAGCAATCAATAAATGAGACCTCATGAAACTGAAAAGCTTCTGTAAAGCAAAAGACACTGTTGTCAGAACAAAATGACAGCCTACAGACTGGGAAAGGATCTTCACCAACCCTTTATCTGACAGAGGACTGATATCCACCATATATAAAGAACTAAAGAAGTTAAAAAGCAAGAAATTAAGTAATACAATTTAAAAAATGGAGTATGGAGCTAAACAGAGAATTCTCTGTAGAGGAATACAGAATGTCAGAGAAACACTTAAAGAGATGCTCAACATCCTTAGCTATCAGGGAGATGCAAATCAAAACGACTCTGAGATTTCACCTTACACCCATAAGAATGACTAAGACGAATAACTCAAGTGATAACACATGCTGGAGAGGTTGTAGAGAAAGGGGAACCCTCCTTCATTGCTGGTGGGAATGTAAATTTGTACAACCACTGTGGAAATCAATCTGGCACTTTCTCAGACAACTAGGAATAGCGCTTCCTCAAGATCCAGCCATACCACTCCTAGGCATATATCCAAAAGAGGATCAAGTACACAACAAGGACATTTGCTCAACCATGTTTGTAGCAGCTTTATTTGTAATAGCCAGAATCTGGAAACAACCCAGATGTCCATCAACGGAGGAATGGATACAGAAATTGTGGTATTTTTATACAATGGAATACTACTCAGCAATCAAAAATGAGGAAATCATGAAATATGCAGGTAAATGGTGGGATCTAGAAAAAATCATTCTGAGTGAGCTATCCCAGAAGCAGAAACATGCACATGGTATATACTCACTTATTTAGATCTATAAGATATGATAAACATAATGAAATCTATACACCTAAAGAAGATAAACAAGAAAGAGGACCCAAGGTAAGATGATCAATCCTCACTTAGAAAGACAAACGGGAGGTGCATTGGACATAGGAGAAAACAAGTAACAGGACAGGAGCCTACTGCAGAGGGTCCCTGAAAGACACTACCTAGCAGTGTATCAAAGCAGATACTAAGACTCATAACTAAACATTCGGCAGAGTGCATGGAATCATATGAAAGAAGGGGGAGTTAGTATGATGTGGAAAGGATAGGAGCTCCACAAGGACCAAATATATCTGGGCACAGGGGTCTTTTCTGAGAATGACACTCCACCAAGGGCCATGTATGGATATAACCTAGAACCTCTGCTTAGACGAAGCCTGTGGTAGCTCAGTAACCAATTGTTTTCCCTTAGTGAGGGGAACAAGGACTATTTCTAACAGGAACTCAATGACTGGCTCTTTGACCTCCCCACCCCCCAAGGGAGGAGCAGTCCTGCTAGGCCACAGAGGAGGACTTTGCAACCAGTCCTGAAGATACCTGATAAAACAGGGTCAGATGAAAGGGGAGAAGGTCCTCTCCAATCAGTGGACTTGGAAAGGGGCAGGAAGGAGATGAGGAAGGGAAGGAGGGTTTGGGAGGAAATGAGGGAGGGGGATACAGTTGGGATAATAAAATGTAACTAATTAAAAAAAACAAAAAGGAAAAACAAACAAACAAACAAACAAAAAGAATGGCATGGTCCTCAGCATTCTCTTTGTTACAAATGGCTGAACTCCAAATGGGACAAATGATTAAATGTATTAGGTAATGACTGACAGATTAACTGTAAACAGCTCAGCCCTATATGGTCTTTCAGTTCCCTCAGATGCAATGAACCTCACTATCTAAAGGGCTAGTTGTAATAAATCAATAGAATACAGACATGGAACTTAGTTGCTGGATTCAGAATATAGTATGTATTTCAAGTTCTAAAAATTTACAATGAATTCTTCTCTTATTATATTGCTAAGTTCAAATTTCTTTTTTTTTTATTAAGTTCAAATTTCTTAAATGATGTTGTCACTCTTAAAGATTACCCTAAGGTGGCACAAATTCAAATTTTCATGGACATTGCACAGGGGTTTGAAGAGGTTTGCAAAAGCAACTTTTTTTTCTTTTTAAAAAATTTTTTATTAGTTACATTTTATTAACTCTGTATCTCAGCTGTATCCCACTCCCTCATTTCCTCCCTAACCCTCCCTCCCTCCCTCATCACCTCCCTACCCCTTTCCAAGTCCACTGATAGGGGAACCTCCTCCCCTTTCATCTGACCCTGTTTTATCAGGTATCTTCAGGACTGGTTGCAAAGTCCTCCTCTGTGGCCTAGCAGGACTGCTCCTCCCTTGGGGGGTGGGGAGGTCAAAGAGCCTGCCATTGAGTTCCTGTCAGAAATAGTCCCTGTTCCCCTTACTATGGGAAACCAATTTGTTACTGAAACCAATTGGTAACTTTTTATTCTTAAACTACATATTGTGGTTCACTAGTGTCTTTGAGAATTAATTTATTTTAGGAGAGGTAAAAGCAGAATGGTCAGGATTTATCATATAAAGATTATTCAATATACATACTATTAGATGTGTTTATATATATGTATTGGAATGTAATTGCAAAATGTGTTTGTATACTTTCTCCTTTTCTTCCTCTTCCTTTTCCCCCTTCTCCTCCTGTTGTTGCTGCCGCCACTGCTGCTCTAGGGTTTCATGCAGCTCCAGGCTTTATGGCTCTTCTTCTTTTTTAAAATTTATTTTCATTTTAATTAAGTTTATTTACTTTATATTCCAAGGGTGCACACTCCCTTATCTCCTCCTAGTTTCCCCTCTTTCCTTCTCCCTTCCCCTCTCGATTTCTCTGAGAAAAGGGGAACCCTCCTTTCCTCATATCAACCTTCTTCAGTACATGAAGCCTTGTATGAGTCTTATTCACATTTTAAAAAAGGAATAAATTACACATCTCCTTGAAATGATCCCCCTTGTGGTATTTTATTGGGACACAAGGAATTGAAATCACACATTCTTGTTTGTAATCATGTGTTAGATTATTCTTTTCAGAACAATCCTTTTAAATTTGACATTCAGTATGCTAACATGAAGGACTGAGAGTTTGAGCTCTGTGTCTAATCTACTGTGTTCGCATATTGTCTCAAGAATACTCCAGCTTTTATCTGGGATATTTTTTAAAAAATGCTCTAAGCATTTTTATCAATGTTTTCATTAGTTAAATGGAGACAGTGATGATCTATGCATGAACTGAGTTGTTTTGAAGGCTTAGTAATAGTGGGTATAAAATGCCTATGATATAGCATTGACATGTTTAGTTTGTAACCGCAAAAAGTAAGGTCAAAAATCATTCTTCTTGGACCAGATAATTCTTCCAATTAGGAGCTTTGACTAAGCCTCATTTTACACACACATAGACGCATACAAACACACACAGACCACAGACATATACACAGACACACACAGACACACAGACACAGACAACAGACAGACAGATACATACACACACATCACTCTCTGTTCCCCGGTCTTTTTTTAATTAATATTTTTATTAAATTACAATTAATTCTTTTTTTTTAATCCCAGCTGTAGCCTCCTCCCTCATTCCCTCCCAATCCCACTCTCCCTCCCTCATGTCCTCCTATGCCCCTCTCCAAGTCCACTGATAGGGGAGGACCTCATTCTCTTCCCTCTGACTCTAGCCTATTAGGTCTCAACAGGAACTTGTCTTCCTTTGTGGCCTGAGAAGGCTGCTCCCCCAATCAGGGGGATGTGATCAAAGAGCCAGCCACTGAGTTCATTTCAGAGACAGTCCCTGTTCCCCTTACTAGGGAACCCAGTTCTCTGGTCTTTAAAGCTACAGAATAGCCACATTTTTTGAAGGTGTCATGCCCACGCTATTTTTGTTCTTGATGTACTGGAGGCCAAGTTGTTAAAACAAAAACCTTGCTACTCTCTGCAAAAAATCAGAATACAGTGAGATTAAAATGAATGTCTGAGGAATAACATAAAATAGAGGGAGAGGCAGAGTTCTAGGAAGACCTGAATATAGGTGTGACCAGAGTGCAACCCTTTCATCTTAGTAAGAGATGGTTTGATTTTATGTTATAAATGGGCAAGGAGCCGAAGATAGATTAGTGAGAATGATAATTTATCTCATAATTCTATTTTCTAATTATGTATAGGATTCTTT
Organism: Psammomys obesus; assembly: GCF_907164565.1. Classification (NCBI taxonomy): domain Eukaryota; kingdom Metazoa; phylum Chordata; class Mammalia; order Rodentia; family Muridae; genus Psammomys; species Psammomys obesus. The sequence goes on from NW_026596079.1 coordinate 11,042,090, forward strand.
TTTTCCTCCCTCTACTTCTCTGGCACATTTTTTCTTAAATTTATTTTCCAATAAATCTTCACTACGTTGCTGAAGATAATTGACAGTGGAGGCAAAGGATATTTTTCAGTAATACACAAACAAAGCCAGACTCAAATCACACAAATTGCCTCATTCGTGAGAATAAAACTAAATTGTTTGTCAAGGTAGGGAGTCAGAGAGAACAGAAAAGATCCAGAGGGAGCAGTGAAGGAATGATGAGTGAATTTTCCTTATTATGTCTGCATTTGTCAAAATGGAATATACTCTCCTTCCATTTTATATTCTTAGCACTATACACCAAGCAATCAATAGCATTATAAATAAGTCTATTTTTGTTATGGGTTTGAGACAGCTCAGGAAATGGAATAGAAAATCACTTTTGAGTCTAGCCTCAAAATCAATTTTTTCCAAATTATTTTTCTTACAACATTTCTATTTGTCTCTTGGAATTTTCTTTCCTTCTGGCCTTAAGGTATTCTACTTTGCCATTGTACATCTGAGATCTGTATCAAAAAATGAAGCCCTTAATTATGTATTGTCCTTTTTCTCATCTAGACTGCAAAATCCTGGAAGACTCTTTCTTACAGTCTCCTCTCTCTGGGTATGAGATGTCGCAGAAGGTCAGTAAAGTCACAGGCAAACAGGAACATAATGAGCTCCCACCGTTTGCAAAGCCCGGTCGCACACTCACACTAGATTGCCTGCCAGTGTCACGAGACAGTGGCCTGCTTTTTGTCACTGGCTCCACAGCTCCATCAACTCTACATGGATTATGCTCGAGTTCCCTAATCCTTCTCCCCAACTCCAACTTTTTGGAGGCTAGAATTAATTAGCTCTGGAAAGAAATGTCATGTTGGCTTATTAGTAACAAGGATTTAGTTCTGATAGGTCTGGAGGTGTGAAGTCTGAGATCAGAATGCTGGTGCATTTGGTGTCTGGTGAGGGTCTGATTCCTGATTCATAGACAGTCTTTTAGAAGGGTGCTAATCTTATTCATGGAATGTCTAAACTTATGCCCTGCCTTAATCACCTCTCAAAGTCTCTTTTCCCAAAATCATTGCATGGAAATTAGGTTTCAGTTTAAGGATTTAGAGGAAAACAATCATTCAATCTACAGCGAAGAGAAACCAGAGCTGAAACAGTCAGATGTTTTCTTATAAGAATGTAATTTTAGAAATGACAATGGGTCTCCATGTCAGTAGTAAAAGTTTCTTGTTTAAATGTGCCACGGTTTCTTTATCCACTCTTTGGTTGAGGGGCATCTAGGTTGTTTGCAGTTTCTGGCTGGTATGAATAAAGCTTCTATGACCACAGTTTTTTTTTTTTTATGTTGATTAAGTGTCCTTGTTGTATGGTGGAGTGTTCGTTTGAGTATATACCCAGGAGTGGCATGCCTGGATCTTTAGGTAAAGTTATTCCCAATTTTCTGAGAAAGCACCAGGTTTTTTTCCAAAGTGGTACAAATTTTCATTCCCACCAGCAATGGAGGAGCATTCCCCTTTTCCACACCCTCACCCACATGTGCCATGCCTTGACATTTTGATCTTAGCCATTCTGACAGGTGTGAGATGGAATCTTAAAGTCATTTTGATTTGCATTTTTTGTAATGACTAAGGAAGTTGAGCATTTCTTTAAGTGCTTCTAGGCCATTTGAGATTTCCTCTGTTTCTACCACAGAGGGCCTCTGAAAGACTCTACTCAACAGGGTATTACAGCAGATGCTGAGACTCATAGCCATACTTTAGGCAGAGTGCAGAGAATCTTTTGAAAGAGCAGGGAGAGGAAAGACCTGGTGGGGACTGGAGCTCCACAAGAAAAGCAACAGAACCAAAAATTCTGGGCCCAGAGGTCTTTTCTGAGACTGATACTCCAACCAAGGACCATTCATAGAGATAACCTAGAACTCCTGCACAGATGTAGCCCATGGCAGCTCACTCTCCAAGTGGGTTCCCTAGTAAGGGAACAGGGCCTGTCTCTGATATGAACTCAGTGGCTGGCTCTTGGATCACCTCCCCTTGAGTGGGGAGCAGCCTTGCCAGGCCACAGAGGAGGACAATGCAGCCAGTTCTGATGAGACCTGATAAGCTAGGGTCAGATGGAAGGGGAGGAGGACTTTCCCTATCAGTGGACTTGGGGAGGGGCATGGGAGAGAAGAGGGAGGGAGAGTGGGATTGGGAATAGATGAGGAAAGAGGATAGCGCTGGGATACAAAGTGAATAAACTGTAATTAATAATAAAATAAAAAATATTAAAAATAGCCTCAAAAAATCCATAAACCACACATATATTCCCCACACATTAAGAGTGGGAGACTTCAACACCCCACTTTCAACAAAGGACAGGTGAACTAAACGGCAATTAACAAAGAAACAATGACTCTAACAGATGTCATGAATGAAATGGACATAACAGACATCTACAGAAGCTTTCACCCAAACACAAAAAAATTTATATTCTTCTCATCACCTCATGGAACCCTCTCCAAAACAGACCATATAGCTGGTCACAAAGCAAGCCTCAACTGATACAAGGAGATTGAAATAATATCTTGTGTCCTATCAGACCACCATGAACTAAAGCTGGATTTTGACAACACAGAAATATGTTCCATTTTTAAATTGTTATTTGAGGAGGAGTCAAACAGAGACTCTTAGTAGCAGAGACCATAAGACTAAAGAGGGAACTCTATAAGTAGACTAGTATCCTAGCAGAAGGAAGGGAACCCCAACTCACCCACAAAAACTTCAGCCCAAAATTTGCTCTGCCTATAAGCTGTGCAGGGATGAAGTTAGAGTAGATAGGGCAGAGCCTGAGGGAATGCCAACCAATGCCTGACCCAAACAATAGACACACCCTATTGGAGAGTGGCAACCCCTGACACTATGAAGGATGCTCTACTAAAATTGCAGACAGGAGCCTAATAGAGTTGTCCTCTGAGAGGTGCCACTCAGCAGCACCTCAAAACAGGTGATGAGACAGCCAAACATTGGGTGATTTGTAAGGCATCTTGTGGAAAAGTGGGAGGAAAGAGAACAGGACTTGGAGGTGACAGGAGCTCCACAAGAAGATCAACAGAGCCAACTATCAGGGCCTGGAGGGGTTTCCTGAGACTGAAGCATCAACCAAGAACCATGCAAGAACTGGACCCAGCCCCCTACAAAGATGAAGCAGATGTGCAGCTTAGGCTTTCTGTGTGTCCTCTAGTAAGGGATGTAGGGGCTGCAGTGGACAAGGAGTCACTTGCCAGGTTTTTGCTTACTTCTCTCTGGCAGGACTGCCTTGCCAGACCACATGGGAAGAGGACATGCTCAGTCCTGATACAACTTGATGAGCTGGGGTGAATAGGAAAGGGAGCTATCCTTTTCTGAGGAAAAGAGGAGGGACTAGGGAAAGGTCAAGAGGGTAGGATTTGGGGGAGGGGAGGGATGTGGCTACAACAAGGATGCAAAGTGAATAAAAGATAAAAGTATAGTGAAAAATAAATAAAAAGATAAAACTTTCTTAAGCTTTATCAGCTACAGATTCCTCTCCATACTATGAAGTGCTGGCCCTAGACTCTGAGTTACTTTGATTTTCCAGTAACCTCAGCTCCAGTTTGCAGAAGAATGAGACCTAGTGAGTGATTCCCTCCATCCCCTGTGGAATAGAGAAACCAGTCAGTGAGCCAGAAATCCCTATTCCTTACCACAACACATGGTGGATAAGAGATTCACACATGGAAGTTCTTCTTTCAGTCTCATAACAGTCTTTTAAGGTAAGCATTCTTCGGCTCTATTGTACACTGCATAGATAAACTCAGAAGGCCAACACCATTAGTTCAATCTCTCGAGCAGTTTTTATGATGGAACTGGCCTTACTGACTTCTCATTTCTCACAGAATCACATTCAAGTAGGCCTTTGTGCATGAATTTCTATGAACCAATTAAGAATTGATTCCTTCCAAGGCTATCCATTCTGTGCAAATCCATCTCGTACCTGAACATTTTCAGGGAGTTGTGCCATCACCTCTTTATCTACTCACCACACTGTTGGCCAGATCAGGGTAACTAGAGGTCAGAGATGTCACTCAGAGAAGAAAGGAGAATAGAATGGATCCAGTGTGGTTTCTGCTTTTTAAAACTCACAGCTAAAGACAAGAGCTGAGGGGGGTGTGTGTCAGGTTGTGGAGAGGGATGACATGATCAGGATGGTGTCAGGAAGACCAAAGGTACAGCTAAGGCAGTGTGCACAAATGAAGCTTCATGTTAGAGGGAGCAGAATGGACCCTTGAGTAGAAACAAATGAAAAGAAAGAAGAGAAATGTAAAGGCTTCATACATAGTTACACCCACACATACACATAATTTAGCAAATCTATATTGACCTAAAACAGAAGACAAGAGAACTGGAACATAGGTCCTGAATCACACACAATGCCAAAGATTACTGTAGTTGTTGACCACATAGGTCTGGAAGCTGCAGAATCTCAGGTAGCAAAACAGGAATTTAATGCTAGGAATAAAAGGTAGGTGATGAAGACTATCTGAAAATTAAAATACTATCTTGACCTACCAGTCTCCTGACAGAATCTCAGGTTCACCTTCACAGTCATCCTCTCATCCATGCATACTAATTCACTGTGGCCCAGAAAGCTGACAAAGGCAGGTAATCTCTCAAACACTCTCCATTCCTGATAACATAAAATATTTTAATTCCTTGAGAATTTCTTACATTTTTAGCTTTATCATATTTATTCCTCTAATCCCCCTTTTCTACCTCACTAATAGCCTTTCCTCTCAACTCCATGTTTTCGTAAAAATAAACAAAAACAAACAATTAAACAAGCCCCCCAAGTCCTTTTAGGGTTGCCTGTATGTTCTTTAGTGTAGAACCATCCACAGGAGCATAGACAGTCTACATTTCTCATAATTTTTATTTCAAAGCCCCAGTTCTGTTCCACGTAAATGATTTGGAAAGCTACTGTGCAGAGATTGTTCTAGACCCTAGAGAGACAGATGAATAAGCCTTGGGCACATTGCGGAGGTGCTCAGAGCCTGGGGAAGGAAGTCAACGATTCAGACATGATCATGTGTGGTAATACCTAATTTATTTGTGAAATAGACACACAAGCTTCACGTTTGTCAAACAGTCTAGACTAGTTCACTCCTTGCCAGAGGTTGGCAGGAAAATGTGTGGACATGGAGAAAATGAGGGTAACTGAATAAGTATGCTATCCTTTGAAATGCACAGAAAACTGATTCTAAATACTAAATCTGCAAAGGCTAAATCTACAAATACTAAAATCTGCAGAGGCTCAAGTCTCTTCTATAAAAATGGCAGTGTTCCAACATGCAACACATGAGTACACTCTGGTTGTGTTAAATTATCTCCAGATCATTTATAGAATGCAGATAGTGTTTATATTGCACTGTTTTGGAAATGATAAGAAAAAAAATCTGGATATATTCAGTATAGATGAAATATTTTAAAAAAACTTTTTTTTAATCAGCCATTGGTAGAATTCATGTGTGCAGTTTCCATTGATAAAGAGAGCTGTCTGTCTGTCTATCCATCTATCATCATATTTTTTAAAATATTTTTATTATTATTATTACTTACACTTTATTCATTTTGTACCAACCATAAGCCCCTCCATCCTTCCCTCCCAACCCCACCATTCCTCCCCTTTCTACATGCATGCCCCTCCCCAAGTACACTGATAGGGGAGGTCTTCCTCTCTTTCTTTCTGATCTTAAACTATCAGTTTTCATCAGAAGTGGCTGCATTGTCATCTTCTGTGGCCTGGTAAGGCTGCTCCCCCCTCAGGGGGAGGTGATCAAAGAGCAGGCCAATCAGATTATGTCAGAGGCAGTCTCTCTTCCCATTACTATGTAACCCACTTGGACACTGAACTGCCATGAGCTACATCTTTGCAGGGGTTCTAGGTTACCTCCATGAATAGTCCTTGGTTGGAGTATGAGTCTCTGCGAAGTTCCCTGTGTTCAAATTTTCTTGTTCTGTTGCTCTCCTTGTGGAGTTCCTGTCCTCTCCAGCTCTTGCTACTTCCCACTTCTTACATAAAATTCCATTCACTCTGCCCAACAGTTGGCCATCAGGATCAGCATCTGCTTTGATAGTCTGCAGGGCAGAGGCTTTCAGAGGCCCTCTGTGGCAGGTTCCTAGGTTGTTTTCTGTTTTCTTCTTCTGGCTTTCAGAGGCCCTCTGTAGCAGGTTCCTAGGTTGTTTCCTGTTTTCTTCTTCTTCTGATGTCCATCCTCTTTGCCTTTCAGGATGGGGATTGAACATTTTAGTTAGGGTCCTCTCTTTTGCTTAGTTTGTTTAGATGTACCGATTTTAGTGGGTTTATCCTATGTTGGATGTTTATATGAGTGAGTATATACTGTGTGTGTCTTTTTGCTTCTGGGACAACTCACTGATTCTTTCCAGGTCCCACTATTTACCTGCAAATTTCATGATTTCCTTATTTTTCATTGCTGAGTAATACTCCATTGTATAGATGTACCACAATTTCTGCATCCATTCTTCAGTTGAAGGGCATCTGGACTGTTTCCAGCTTCTGGCTATTACAAATAAAGCTGCTACAAACATGGTTGAGCAAATGTCCTTTTTGTGTACTTGAGCCTCTTTTGGATATATGCCTAGGAGTGGTATGGCTGGATCTTAAGGAAGCACTATTCCTAGTTGTCTGAGAAAGCACCAGATTGATTTCCAGAGTGATTATACAAGTTTACATTCCCACCAGCAGTGGAGAAGGGTTCCCCTTTCTCCACAGCCTCTCCAGCATGTGTTGTCACTTGAGTTTTTCATCTTGGCAATTCTGATAGGTGAAATCTCAGGGTTGTTTTGATTTGCATTTCCCTAATGCTTAATGACGTTGAACATTTCTTTAAGTGTTTCTCTGCCATTCGATATTCCTCTACAGAGAGTTCTCTGTTTAGCTTTGTTCCCCATTTTTTAAGTGGATTACTTGGTTTGCTGCTTTTCAGCTTCTTTAGTTCTTTATATATACTGGATATGAGTCCTCTGTCAGATAAAGGGTTGGTAAAGATTCTTTCCCAATGTATAGGCAGTTGCTTTGTTTTGATGACAGTGTCCTTTGCTTTACCGAAGCTTTTCAGTTTCATGAGGTCCCATTTATTGATTGTTGCTCTTAGAGCCTGTGCTGTTGGTGTTCTGTTCAGGAAGTTTTCTCCTGTACCAATGAGTTCTAGGGTATTCCCCACTTTTTTTTCTAGCCGATTTAATGTCTCTGGTTTTATGTTGAGTTCTTTGATCCAGTTGGACTTCAGTTTTGTGCAGGGTGATAAGTATGGATCTATTTTCATTTTTCTACATGTAGACATCCAGTTGGACCAGGACCATTTGTTGAAGATCTTTTTTCCATTGTATGGCATTGGCATCTTTGTCAAAATTCAGGTGTCCATAAGTGTGTGGGTTTATTTCTGGGTCTTCTGTTCGGTTCCATTGATCCACCATTCTGTTTCTATGCCACTACCATGCAGTTTTTATAACTGTTGCTCTATAGTACAGCTTGAGATCAGGGATGGAGATACCTCCAGAAGATCTTTTATTGTAGAGGATTGTTTTAGCAATTCTGCGTTTCTTGTTATTCCATTTGAAGTTGAGAATTTTTCTTTCCAGGTCTGTAAAGAATTGTGTTGGCAATTTGATGGGAATTACATTAAATCTGTAGATTGCTTTAGGTAAGATGGCCATTTTTACTATGTTAATCCTGCCAAGCCATGAGCATGGGAGATCTTTCCATCTTCTCATATCTTCTTCTAATTCTTTCTTTAGAGACTTGAAATTTTTTTCATACAAGTCTTTGACTTGCTTGGTTAAGGTTGCACCAAGGTAGTTTATGTCATTTGTGGCTATTGTGAAGGGTGTTGTTTCCCTAATTTCTTTCTCAGCCCTTTTGTCTTTTGTATACAGGAGTGCTACTAATTTTTTTTGAGTTACTTTTGTATCCAACCACTTTGCTGAAGGTGTTTATCAGCTGTAGGAGTTCCCTGGTAGAGTTTTTGGGGTCACTCATGTATACTATCATATCATCTGCAAATAGTGATAGTTTGACTTCCTCCTTTCCCATCTGTATCCCCTTGATCTCCTTCAACTGTCTTATTGCTCTAGCAAGGACTTCCAGAACTATGTTGAAGAGATATAGAGAGAGTGGGCAGCCTTGTCTTGTCCCTGATTTCAGTGGGATTGCTGTAAGTTTTTCTCTGTTCAGTTTGATGTTGGCTATAGGCTTGCTGTATATCGCCTTTACTATGTTTAGATATGTGCCTTGTATCCCTGATCTCTCCAGTACTTTAAACATGAATGGATGTTGGATTTTGTCAAATGCTTTTTCAGCTTCTAGGGAGATTATCATGTGGTTTTTTTCTTTCAGTTTGTTAATTGGTGGATCACCTTGATGGATTTCTGTATACTGAACCACCCCTGTATACCTGGGATGAAGCCTACTTGGTCATAGTGGATAATATCTTTGATGTGTTCTTGGATCCGGTTTGCAAGTATTTTGTTAAGTA
>NW_026596079.1:11055643-11105870 GCF_907164565.1 Psammomys obesus
CATCCTCTTTGCCTTTCAGGATGGGGATTGAACATTTTAGTTAGGGTCCTCTCTTTTGCTTAGTTTGTTTAGATGTACAGCTTTTAGTGGGTTTATTCTATATTGTATGTTTATATGAGTGAGTGTATACCATGAGTGTCTTTTTGCTTCTGGGTCAATTCACTCAGGATGATCCTTTCCAGGTCCCACCATTTACCTGCAAATTTCATGATTTCCTTATTTTTCATTGCTGAGTAATACTCCATTGTATAGATGTACCACAGTTTCTCCATCCATTCTTCAGTTGAGGGGCATCTGGGTTGTTTCCAGCTTCTGGCTATTACAAATAAAGCTGCTACAAACATGGTTGAACAAATGTCCTTGTTGTGTACTTGCGCCTCTTTTGGGTATATGCCTAGGAGTGGTATAAGTGAGCCATTAAGTTGCTTGAATGAGCTGTCTGGAATTTCTTCTTGAAGGCACTTAGTGCTATGAACTTTCCTCTTAGCACTGCTTTCATTGTGTCCCACAAGTTTGGGTATGTTGTGTCTTCATTTTCCTTGATTTCTAGAAAGACTTTAATTTATTTCTTTATTTTTTTCCCTGACCCAGCTGCCATTTAGTAACAAGTTGTTCAGTTTCCACGTGTGTATAGGCTTTTTACTATTTCTGCTATTGTTGAGGTCCAGCCTTATTCCATGATGATCAGACAAGATACAAGGTATTATTTCAATCTTCTTGTATCAGTTGAGGCTTGCTTTGTGACCAACTATATGGTCTTTTTGGAGAAGGTTCTATGAGGTGCTGAGAAGAAGGTAAATTCTTTCGTGTTTGGGTGTAAAGTTCTGTAAATGTCTGTTAGGTCCATTTGATGCATGACCTCTGTTAGTGACAGTGTTTCTTTGTTTAATTTCTGTTTTGTTGACCTGTCCTTTATTGAGAGTGGGGTGTTGAAGTCTCCCACTATTAATGTGTGGGGATCTATATGTGGTTTAAATTTTATCAATGTTTCTTTTACAAATGTGGGTGCTCTTGTATTTGGGGCATAGATGTTCAGGATTGTGATGTCTTCCTGGTGGAATTTTCCTTTGATGAGTATGAAGTGTCCTTCCCCATCTCTTTTGATTAATTTTGGTTGAAAGTCTATTTTATCAGATATTAGAATGGCTACTCCTGTTTGCTTCTTGGGTCCATTTGCTTGGAAAGTCGTCTTCCAACCTTTTACCCTCAGGTAATGTCTATCTTTGTGCCTTAGGTGTGTTTCTTGTATGCAACAGATTGCTGGGTTTTGTTTACATATCCATTCTGTTAATCTGTGTCTTTTTATTGGAGAGTTGAGTCCATTGATGTTGAGAGAGATTAATGACCAGTGGCTGTTAGATCCTTTGATTTTGATGTTGGCTGTGGTCATCAGGTTGTGTGCTTGGTTGCTTTTTGTTTCACTGTAGTAAGGTTAATTATTTCCTGTGTTTTCTTGAAAGAAGCTAATTTTTTTGGGTTGTATTTTCCCTTCTAGTGTCTTCTGTAAGACTGGATTTGTGTGTAGGTATTGTTGAAATTCGTTTTTATCATTGAATATCTTGTTTTCTCTGTCTATGATGACTGAGAGCTTTGCAGGGTATAGTATCCTGGGCTGACATCTGTGTTCTCTTAGGGTCTGCATGATATTTGTAAATGCCCTTCTGGCTTTCATAGTCTCTGTTGAAAAGTCAGGTGTGATTCTAATGGGTTTGCCATTACATGTTACTTGGCCTTTTTCCCTTGCAGCTTTTAGTATTTTTTCTTTGTTCTGTATACTTACTATTTTGATTATTATGTGGCGGGAGGATTTTCTTTTATGGTCAAATTTGTTGGGTGTTCTGTAGGCCTCATGTATCCTTATTGGCCTCTCCTTTAACTTGGAAAAATTTCTTCAATGATTTTGTTGAAAATATTTTCTGGTCCTTGGTGAAGATAGTCTTCTTTTTCCTCTATACCTATTATTCTTAGGTTTTGTCTTTTCATATTGTCTTGGATTTCTTGGACGGTTTGTGTCAGGTATTTTTTGGATTTAACATTTTCTTTGACAGATACATCAATTTCTTCCATTGTATCTTCTACACCTGAGATTCTTTTTTCCATCTCTTGTAGTCTGTTGGTTATGCTTACCTCTGTAGTTCCTGTTTTCTTCCCTAGATTCTTCCTCTCCATTATTTCCTCCATTTGTGTTTTCTTTAATTTTTCCAGTTTTATCTTCAGGTCTTGAATTGTTTTGTTTACTTCCTTCACTTGTCTGATTGTACTTTCCTGTTCTTCTTTTAGTTCCTTCAACTCTATTTCTTTTATTTCATTCAGTGCTTTAAGCATTTCCTTTCTAAAGGCCATAAACTGTTTGGCTGCAACTTCCTCTATTTCTTTACGGATGGCAATATTCTGTTTGAGTTTATCTTCCTCTATGTCTTTACGTATCTTATTTGTTTCCTTTGTTATCATCTTCATGAGCATAGTTGTTAGGTCATCTTCTTGGATTTCAGTTATGCTGGGGTGTCCAGGGCTACTTGCCCCTGAGTAATTGGGTTCTGGAGATGCCACATTGCTCTGTCTTTTGTTGCTTGAGCTTTTATGCTGGCCTCTACCCATTGGGATATCTTAGGTGTTTGGGGTTATTTTCTGGTGATTCCTGGGAATCCTGTGGTGGAGAGAATCCCCTTGGCAGAAAGCTGGTTTTTCCTGAAGGAAGTCTTCTCAGCTTTTTGGGTATAGTCCCTGGATGGCTGGCGTTTTTTCAGGAGTTGCTGCTGCTCACCTCAGGGATAGATACCTGAGTGGTAACTGTGGTCTTTTTTAGTCGAGAGGGTTCTCCTCTCACCCAGGGAAGTCCTGAAGACAGCTGCCCTGTTTCTGGGTTTCTTGCTGTAAATTTAATTATCAGCTGCTGTGACCCAGTTGGATATCTGGTGTGCAGCAACTGTTTGTGCCTGTGTCTGGAGCACAGCTGAGTGATGGCGGCTAGGCCCCACCAGTCTTCGAGACTTTTTCCAGGGAAGGCTTGCATCATTTAAGTCAGTACAGTTTCCTTCCTTCCTGGTGGATTCTCTGGAAACAGGGACTCCCAGTCTCTTTTTTTGCCCTGGGGTGCACCACTCAGTCTCTGCCAGCTAGCTGGTGCACAGAAACTGCCTGTGTCTGCCTTTCTGGCCTTTGGGAGCCTGGGTGTCTGCCTAAACTGGGTAATTTTTCCGAGGCCTTTTCAAGGTGGGGGTGTCGGCTGAGTGCTCTTAGGTCAGACCAGCTGTTTTTCTCCCTGTGTGTTTGCACCGGACAGTGAAACGCAGTCTCTGGTGCCCTGGTGCCCTGGGGCCCACAGTTCTATCTGAGGCAGCAAATCAGGTGCACAGGCAGGGCTCTGTGCAGGTGCCTGGTTCCCTGGCTCTGGTTCTGGGCTGGCTCTTGGGGTGCCTGCGGAACCTGAGTCTTTTCCAGGGGATGTCTGGATGTCGGTCCCAATCGTTTCCTGTACTGTGGGGTTATCTCTCGACTGAAAATTCCAGTGTCTAATAGTTTGGTGCGCATGGTTCAGTCTGGGACTGTGACCAGATACACTGGCATGTGGCTCTGGGCTGTGGCTGGTGGCCAAGCGTCTGGCGGAACCGGAATCTCTTCCGAGGTTTACCCGGGTGAGTTAAAAGCTGATTGAATCCCCCACCGTGGGGTATCCTCTCACCTGGGAAACACAATTGCCTATGTTTTATGGCCGAGAGTTCTGATTGCTGGTCACTGTGCCAATCCTGCTGTGCTGCTGGTCAGAATGAGAGTCCTCCCGGGGCCGCCATCTTGCCCCGCCCTATCATCATATTTTTAAGGAAAGACAAAGAAACAATGTATAAAGAAAGCTAAGATGCATTAGTGATAACCTAGGCTCAAGAAGTAAGAACAATAGCATACACCCTCTTTTTCCAGTTGAAGAAAACTGGGCTGCTTCAGAGGCAGCTGAACTTAGAGCACTACGGAAGCAGGGAGCAGGTTGCATAGGTCCAAGTAAGCTGTGGATGTGGATGAACTGTGCGCTGAACCACTGGCTAATTTCTGGGAACTAGGACTAAATAAAAACCAGCATCGAGAGTGATACTATATTTCTGTGTCATTGGTACACCTGTAAATCATTTGCATCTTATCATATTTATGATGTTCCATTTCCATCATCACCATTTGCCTCATATTGAGTTTCTTATGTTTTCCTTTTGCAATCTGGACTGAAAGAACTGTGGCATTGTGGTCAGCCGCCATGGGGTATGAATGGTAAACACTTTTACTTCCTTTGGGTAAGTTAGATGGGCAGGGGCTCAACAAGCGTAGAAGAAAATAATGAACAGGTAGTGAGTGTTTACTCTGTACCGTCACAGACAGTCTTCAGAACACAAGTTAAATATTGCTTTTCTACTTCATACTCATAACTTAAGTGGGCATAATGCTCATCAGTAAAGCCCATTCCTGGGTGTGAACAGAAGCTCCAGTGTCTCTCTAAACCTCACTTTCTACAGCACTCAGAGGAACGATACCTTTCACTTTGTCTAACAACCATTCCAAGAATTTAAGCTTACCCCATTTGAGTGTTTTTCACTTAATTTTATCATACTCTAAAGTACAAGCCTTTTGAAAATTTTGGACCCACCATCAGTCCCAAAGATATCTTTTTGCAACTAATTATGTCCTGATATAAGATAGCCCTTATTTAACTAGTGAATTTTATTTTTCCACTACATAAAACATGAATTTCTTCATTTCCTTACAACTTGTAAGCTGGCCCATGACATAGCAAAAACACATCATTATTTCCTACCTCATTTGTGTTCCTTTTGTCTGTAATAGACACTGGCATCAGCAAACTGAAGTTGCCAATGCGACAGCCAGAAGTTATCCTGCAGAATCTTCCCTCTTTCACAGGGACCCATTCTAATTAGCTGCCAAGACCAATAGACTCTGCCACCCTATTTTCCCCCTACACTCACTGTTGTTACTTGAGTGTAGGCCACTGTTCTTATCTACTGGTTTCATGCAACAGCTTTTTAAACAGCTTTTCCTCTGTTCAGTCTGTTCTCTCCAGTACACTGCTTATGCTGCAACCAGAATGACCTTTTCAAAATTATGATGGGGAATTGGTGATGTCTCTTTATCACTGGCTCCCTCTGTTCTGGGGTAGCCTTCTATTAGGGAAAAATTATTTTAAGGGCCTAAAGTGATTATCATAGAGGCCAGAAGAGAAGAAGCAAGATGCATGTTTGTCAGTCTCTCCAGTCAAGTGAGAAGGAACAAAAGAGATCTACAAATATCTGAGTGACATTCAGCCCAGTGGACATGCAAAAAGATGTCAGATGCAGAAGGCGGACACTGCTTCAAGTTTCAGTGTATGCACATGACAGTGACTTTATATGTTCTCATACCAGGAAAGCAAATGTAAGAGAAATCATGAAAGAAGATAACATCTTCTTAAGGTAAGATTGCTAACCCATGTATGTTGTAGGTGTGGCGATTAATATTTACTATTGATCTATCTTCTGGTAAAGCTGCTGTTAGTCCTAAACAGCTGTAAAACCAAATGCCCACACAGAGACTAGGTTTATTTAGTTAACCTAGAACACAATGCTGGGCAATAGTTACTTCCTCTTAAACCTCCAAACCCTCATAGTTTCCTAACATTTAGACTTCCTACATTATACTTGCTTTTTGTGATATATTAGGTCCAGTCCATCTCTCCACACTGTTCCAAGATCTCTCTCCAGCTCTGCTCTCCTAGCTCTCTTCCCCCTTTCTCCTCCCACTCATTTCATGCCCTCGGGCCCCTCCCCTCTTTCTTGTCCTCTGGCTCTTCCAATTGCACAACATTGTGGCTAGTTGCTTTATTTTGACCTGTTTACACAAAGTTGAGACATGATGCTTAGAATAAGTGTCACAATGCAATATCGGGATTGAAACCAGAGAGTGTGTGTGAGGGAATCAGCAACTGAATGAACAAGGGTAAGGTGTATACATTTCAACAGAACATTATACCAACACATGTACGTGCCAGGGTGGCCTTTTCTCTTATTTACTAGCGGCAGACCATTTTTTAGGCCACCGTTCCTCACACAGTAACCATACCATTGTGCTGCCCACCTTGCCCTTATCATCTCGCTTCCACTCACTGCTGTCATTATACATATTTATTTGTCAAGTCTATAATCCAGGTTGATATAGAAATTTACAATCTATGTTTCAGAAATTATCCTTTCTTGTAATTTATTCCTTTTGATTTTACCTCTCCTTCTGTAACATTAGGCCATCAACCTTTCGATCAGCAGCTGCTTTGTTTTGTTCACTTCTGTATGTCTGGAAGTATATGTGGGTACTTAAATTTTACAGAGGAGAAACATGCAACAGATACAGGGAAACAGGTCACAAGTCATGCACTTCCCAGGAATAGGAACAGGAACTATCTCTGACATGAACTGATTGGCCTGCTCTTTGATCACCTACACCTGAGGGGGGAGAGGGGAGAAGCCTACCAGTCCACAGAGGAAGACAACGAAGCCAGTCCTGATGAGACCTGATAGGCTAGGGGCAGATGGAAGAAGCAGTCCTATCATTGGTCTGGGGGAGGGGCATAGGAGAAGAAGAGGGAGGGAGGGTGGGATTGGAAGGGGATAGGGGTGAGGGCTTCAGCTGGGATACAAGTGAATAAACTGTAATTAATAAAAATAAAATAAAAATTCAATAAAAAGTCACAAACTAGTAAGTGACAGAAACATGATTAGAACAGCTTGCTTTACTAATGCACTGGTTTATTGATGACTTGACTGATCATTTCTATTATACTACCAATAGTAATGATAATAGTTTATGCCCTAAAAAAAGATAAATAATGTAGATATCCCATGATAGTTCCAGAGATCACAGTCTACAAATGAGCTATGGGAATGAACAATTCCAAAGTAGAGAGACTGTGGAAAAATAAAGGGGTACTGAACCTGTATAGGATGTGGCTTGATTGAAAAGACATTCTTAGGAGAGACAACTCTACGCAGAACCTCTGAAACTGAGTAGAAGTGAGTTATCTCCCAAGTGAGGACAAGGAGTCTCAGACAACATCAAATACAGATTCTTCCTAGGCTCCTGGAGGTCATGCTATGGCATTGAACATTGGTTTAGAGGGAAAGATGGGAATAAAAACGGAAAGGTAAATGGAACTTCACCAGAAAAAGGGGTGATGGACTACTACTCAGCTATTAAAAACAAGGAAATCATGAAATTTTCAGGCAAGTGGTGGGAACTAGAAAAGATCATCTTGAGTGAGGTAATCCAGAATCAGAAAGACACACATGGTATATACTCACTCCTAAGTGGATATTAGCTATATAACATAGGATAAATATACTAAAATCTATACTCCTAAAGAAGCTAAATAAGAAGGAACACCTTGGGAAGATGCGCAGTCCTCATTCAGAAGGACAAAGGAGATATATATTGGAAGCAGGAGAAGACAGGGAACAGGACAGGTGCCTAATACAGATAGTCTCTGAAAGTCTCTACTGATGGAGGTATCTAAGCAGAGGCTGAGACTCATGGCCAAACTTTAGGCAGAGTGCAGGGAGTCTTATGAAAAAAGAGGAAAATAGAAAGACCTGGAGGGGACAGGAACTCCAAAAGGAGACCAACAGAGCCCAAAAACTGAGCTCTGGGGGCCCTGCAGGAACTGATACCCCAGCCAACGACAATGAATGGAGAGGACATAAAACACAGGCTCAGATGTAGCCAATAGACTCAGTATCCAAGTGAGGTCCTTAATAAGGGGAGCAGGGGCTTTCTATGACATGCACTCAGTGACAGGCTCTCAGTGAACTCAGTGACACCCTCCCTCTGGGGTGTGCCTTGCCAGGCCACAGAGGAAGACAATGCAACCAGTTCTGAGGAGACCTGATAGGCTAGGGTCAAATAAAGGGGAGGAGAACATTCACTATCAGTGGACTAGGGGAGGGGCATGGGGGAGAAGAAGGAGGGAGGGTGGGATTGGGAGGAGACAAGGGAGGGGGCCGCAGCCTGGATACAAATTGAATAAATTGTAATAAATGATAACAATAAATAAAACTTTAAAAAGGGTGATAGGAGTGAGAAAATGCAGTCCCAGAAGGGAAACCATCCCAGAAAACCTAAACATCACCTTGTGCAATGCTGGGTAAGCAGATGGAGAGGGAACTGAAGCACAGCTCCAGCATCAGCTGGACCGATTTCTGTTTTTTCTGTAACTTCCATCTCACACTCTTAATCTTCAAAGTGCAAGTGTGCAGAGGCAACGGAACTTGCTGAACACTCAACACCTTCATTTGCAATCTAGGAAGGGCAGAGGAGGGAGGGAAGGGGCAGAATGCTCTGGAGGGGATGCTTGCAAGGCATCTTTCTGCTCATGACCTTTTCCACACCTGCTCATGGCCTTAGTGCCAACTCAGATGCACTGCAGAGGACGCGGGAGGCAAGAAGAGCAATGCTAATTCTGGGCAGTAGGTGGCGCCCTTGCTTATATATCAGAACTTCAGCAAGTTTGTTTCTTTTCTCTGGAGACCTTAGTCTCAGAAGTGATGTCTTGTGTGCTATATACTAGGGGGAAGAGAAAGAGGACTAACGGGTTTTGAGCTGCTTTTCTGTGCCAGGCATGTGAAAGGCACGTGAATATAGAGATTATTACACAGTCCACACAGTTCCCTGGCCTCTCTCCTCCAGTCTGTGCTCTTCTTCTATATCCTCTCTTCCTGCTACAAAGCAGGAAGTTTAGTCTTTGACATTAAAGCCCCAGTGAATCAAGGACTTACTATGAATGAGCAGCCAAGCAGAACCCTGTCAGACATGATTTCAATCAATCTTCATATCACACATACTTGCTACATTCTGCTGCTGTCATTCTGCTGGGTAACAGATATAACAGTAAATGGTGGATAATGAATTTGGGACTAGTTTTTCATATCTTACAGGCTTCACTTCTTTTCCTACATCTTGTTTATATTTTAAGGTTCAGACTTACACAGCCTATTTTCTACTGAACACCTCTGGGAATTTCTGCTGTTAGACTGAAGATTGCCTCATATGCAGAAACAAGTCCATGTGTTCATTAGAATACCTAAAGGAGGGCTACTGATTTTTTTTTTTTTGAAATTTATCCTGTATCCAGCCATTTTGCTGAAGGAGTTTATCAGCTGCAAGAGTTCTCTGGTGGACTATTTGGGTCGCTTTTGTATACTAGTATATCATCTGTAATAGAGATGATATTTCTTATTTGTATCCCTTTGATCTCCTTTAGTTGTCTTATTGCTCTAGCTAGAACTTCTAGTACTATATTGAAGAGATATGGAGAGAGTGGGCAACCTTGTCTTATCTCTGATTTTAGTGGGATTGCCTTTAGTTTCGCTCCATTTAGTTTGATGTTGGCTATCAGCTTGCTGTATGTAGCCTTTATTGTGTTTAGGTATGGGCCTTGTATCCCTGATCTCTCCAAGACTTTTATCATGAAGGAGTGTTGGATTTTTGTTAAAGGCTTTTCCTGTATCTAATGAGATTATTATGTGATTTTTTTTCTTTCAGTTTGTTTATACGGTGGATTACATTGACGAATTTCATATATTGAACATCCTTACATCCCTTGGATGTAGCCTACTTTATCACGATTGGATGATGTGTTTGAAGTGTTCTTGAATTTATTTGCAAGCATCATATTGAGTATTTTTGCACCAATGTTCATAAGGAAGATTGGTTTGAAATTTTCTTTTTTTGTTGAGTCTTTGTGTGATTTAGTTATCAGGGTGACTGTGGCTTCATAGAATGAATTTAATAATGTTCCTTCTCTTTCTACTTTGTGGAATAGTTTGAGGAGTATTGGTGTTAGCTCTATTTTCAAAGTCTGGTTAAAAATCTATAATAAAACCATCCAGCCCCAGGCTTTTGTGGCTGGGAGACTTTTGTTTTCTAGTTTAATTGTTTTATTAATTATTTATTACAGTTTATTCACTTTGTATCTCAGCTGTGGCCCCCTCCTTCATGTCCTCCCAATCCACCCCTCCCTCCTTCTCCTTCTATGCCCCTCCCCTAGTCTACTGCTAGGAGAGGTCTTCCTTCCCTTCTATTTGACCCTGGCCTATCAGGTCTCATCAGGACTGGTTGCATTGTGTTACTCTGTGGCCTGGCAAAGCTGCACCCACAGGGGGAGGAGATCAAAGAACCTGTCACTGAGTTCATGCCAGAAACAGCCCCTGTTCTCTGTCTGCAGGGCCTGCAGGACCCAGTTGTTTTTTTTTTTTTTTTTTTTTTTTTTTTTGGCTTTGTTGGTCTCCTTTTGGAGTTCTTGTCTCCTCCAGGTCTTTGTATTTCCCCCTTCTTTCATAAAATTGGTTGATAGACTTTTCATGGCTGCTTCTATTTTCTTAGAAGTTATAGGGCTGTTTAAACAGTTTCCTGCTCTTGATTTAAGTTTGGTAGGTGAAATCTATCAAGAAAATTGCCCATTTCCTCTAGAATTTCCAGTTTTGTGGGATATATGCTTTTGAAGTAAGACCTAATGATTCTTTGGATCTCCTTAGTGTCTGTTATTATTTACCCTTTTTATTTCTGATTTTGTTAATTTGTGTACTGTCTCTCTGTCTTATAGTTAGTTTGGGTAGGAGTTTGTCTATCTTCTTGATTTTCTCAGAGAACCAAATCTTGGTTTTGCTGATTTTCTGTATTGCTCTCTTTGTTTCTACTTTATTGATTTCTGCTCCGAGTTGACAAATGGGCTGAGAAAGAAATTAGGGAAACCGTACCCTTCACAATAGCCACAAATAATATAAAGTATCTAGGGGTAACTCGAACCAAGGAAGTCAAGACCGGTATGACAGGAACTTTAAGACTCTGAAGAAAGAAACTGAAGAAGATAACAGAAGATGGAAAGATCATCTATGCTCATGGGTCAGTGGAGTAACATTGTAAAAATGGCCATTTTACCAAAGACAATCTCCAGATTCAATGCAATCCCCATCAAAATAACAACACAGTTTATCACAGACCTCGACAGAATAATTCTAAACTTTATATTGAAAAACAAAAAATTCAGAGCAGCTAAAACAATTCTATACAATAATAAAACTTCTGGAGGTATCGCCATACCTGACTTCAAGGTATACTACAGAGTAACAGTAATAAAAAAAAGTGCATGGTACTGGCATATAAATAGAATGGTTGACCAAAGGAATAGAATTAAAGACCCAGAAATAAACCCATACACCTACACACACCTATTTTTTGACAAAGAAACCAAAACCATACAATGGAAAAAAATTCATCTTCAACAAATGGTGCTGGTCTAACTTGATGTGTACATGTAGAAAAATGCAAATAGATCCATATTTATCACCCTGCACAAAACTAAAGTCCAAGTGATCAAAGACCTCAATGTAAAACCAGACACACTGAATCTATTAGAAGAAAAACGGGAGAAGAGCCTTGAAATCATTGGCACAGGAGAGAACTTCCTGAACACAACACCAATTAGGCTCTAACATCAACAATTAATAAGTGAGAACTCATGAAACTGAAAACCTTCTGTAAAGCAAAGGATGCTGTCAACAGAACAAAATGACAGCCTACAGACTGGGGAAAGATCTTCATCAACCCTACATCTGACAAAGGGCTAATATCCAGAATAAATAAAGAACTCAAGAAATTAAACACCAACAAAGCCAATAATCCAAATAATAAAGGGAGTACAGAACCAAACAGAATTCTCAACAGAGGAATATCAAATGGTGGAGAAACTCTTAAAGAAATGCCCAATGTTCTTAGACATTAGGGAAATGCAAATCAAAATGACACTCAGATTTCTTCTTACACCTATCAGAATGGCTAAGATCAAAACCTGAAGTGACAACTCATGCTGACAAGGATGTGGAGAAAGGAGTGGGATTGCAGACTTGTACAACCACTTTTGAAATCAATCTGGTGTTTTCTCAGAAAACTGGGAATAGCCATACCTCATAACTCAGTTATACCACTCCTGGGCATACACCCAAAAGATGCTCGACCATACAACAAGGGCATTTTCTCGAACATGTTCATAGCAGCTTTATTTGTAATAGCTAGAAGCTGGAAACAACCTATATTCCCCTTCAACTGAAGAATATATACAGAAATTGGGGTACATTTACAGAATGGAATACAACTCAGCCATTAAAAACAAGGAAATCATAAAATTTCCAAGCAAATGGATGGAACTAGAAAAGTGAGTGAGCTAACCCAGACCCAGAAAGACATCATGGTATATACTCACTTATAAGCAGATTTTAGTCATATCGTACAGGATAGACATACTACAATGCACAGATCTCCAAAAGATAAGTCTGATGGGGATCTTAGGCTTCATGTGGGCCGACTAGTTAGGGGTGATATCTCTGACATGGGCTATATTTCCTGCTTCTTTTTTTTAAATTTACTTTTATTTTTATTAATTGCATTTATTTACTTTGTATCCCCCCCTGTAGCTCCCTCTCTTCTCCCCTCCCAATCCCATACTCCCTCCCTCTTCTCCACCCGTGCTCCTCCCCCAGTCCACTGATAACGGAGGTCCCCCTCCCCTTCCCTCTGATCCTAGTCTATCAGGTCTCATCAGAAGTGGCTGCATTGTCTTCTTCTGTGGCCTGCTAAGGCTGCTCCCCCCTCAGGGGGAGGTGATCAAAGAGCAGGCCAATAAGTTCATGTCAGAGACAGTCCCTGTCCCCATTACTATGGAGGTCACTTGGACACTGAACTGCCCTAGGCTACCTCCATGCAGGGGTTCCAGGCCATCTTTATGAGTGGTCCTTGGTTGGAGTATAAGTTTCAGAAAGATCCCTGTGCCCAGACTTTTTGGATCTGTTGCTGTCCTTGTGGAGCTCCTGTCCTCTCCAGGTCTTACTATCTCCCTCTTCCTTCATAAGATTCCCTGCACTCTGCCCAAAGTTTGGCTATGAGTCTCAGCGTCTGCCTAGTAGGGTAGAGCCTTTCGCCCCCATCCTCTGTCAACTCTTGTATGAGTCTACATGTATAGCTTATGATGGCCTGTACAAATATGTTATTTTCTTATTCATCATATTTGTTACATCAGTCAGCTGACATTTAATGAACAGCAGGCTCTGTTCTAGAGGACAACTTTTCTTGCCCTTCCCCCTTAGCTAAGGTCTTGCAAGATAGCCCAGGATAACCTCTAATTCAGTGTGTAACCCATGTTGGCTGCAAATTTATAACTGTCCTGCTTCAGCCTTCTGAGTGTTGGGATTACAGGCATGAACTTCCATACCTAAGTAGAGACACATGAATTTAATATAGACTTTTTGTCTTAAAGATGTTACAGTCTAGTAGAAAAGACATGCTAGTAAATATGCGATCACAAAATGATGGAACAGTTGTTTTTATGTAGGTGACTATGTGATGCAAGAAGGCCGTTACTAGTGTGCCTATACGATGAAAGAGTTTTAAATGATTGACTAAATAAAAAGTTCATAAATCTACTAAAGATCTTGGAGGAAAACATCTAAAGCAGAGAATAAAGGGTTAGTTAGACAAGTGATAAGGGTGGAATTGTCAGAACTAAGAGGAAGGATGCCTTATGGATACCTCTAACTCTACTATGCTCTGGAAAAAGTGCTTGATTCACCATATTGTGCTCAACAGATCTTCAGTGAAGCTGCAGGGACTCTCTAGGTCTTCCAGGCAGAGTCTGTTGTGCCTGCCACCATCATCTTGATCATATTCTGTAATGGGTAATATCAATTTTCTAATAGATGAGATCCAGAATCACTTGAAAAACGTGCCTGTGGTGAATTATCTGGATTAGGTTAAATAAGATGGGAGTTGCTGTCTACTGTAAGTAGCACCATTCCCTAGGCTGGGATTCTGGATTGTACAAAAAATAAGAAAGCAAGCAAGCAAGCAAGCAAACAAACAAACAAAAAAGGAAAAGAAAAATAAATAAGAACAAGCTGAGTACAAGCAGTCATTATTCTTTTCTTCTGATTGTGGCTGTGATGTCAAGCTCCAGATACTAGAGTTTTTCCACCATGATGGACTGTATCCTAGAACTATGAGCTAAATAAAACCTGTATTCATTAAGTTGTTTTTGTCTGGGTATTTTATCACAGAAACAAGAAAACTGGCTAGGATATACATGACATTCATAGACTTCAGTGTGATGCTGGTTCTAGCGGAGTGCTGGAACACTATTTCTCATTGGAAGAGGTAACCTCTATGAAAGCTTTTGAAGTTGCCTAGCATCTGGCTTTGCTCTATCTATCTCCCTTGTTTCTTAGATTCTTTCTTGGATCATACTCTCTTAGCCTGTAGGGCACAGAACTTTTTAGCATTCTGCATATAATTCTTTACTCACCATGGGTGTTCTTGTACTTTACTCCATACACAGTGTTCTTTCTCTCTAGCCTCTCTTCTCTGTGTTATATACATGTGAATGAGCATTGTGTTTACAAGAACTGTGTTGTTTTATTGTACCCATCTTTTAAAGATACAGTCAAAGAATAATTGAGAAATTTGGATAAGGTTACTGAGTTGGTAAGTGCAGAAACAGAATTTTATTTTATTTTATTTTTTGAATTTTATTTTTTTCTTATCAGTTACATTTTATTTTATTTTATTTTATTTTTTTCAACACTTAACGAAGTTTTATTGAAACATAGCCATGCCCACTGGTTACACACATAATTGTGACAGGTTATATCAGTGGTTCTCAACCTTTGCAACCTTTAGTACAGTTCCCCATGTTGTGGTGAACCCCAACCATAAAATTACTTTGTTGCTACGTCATAACTATAATTTTGATACTGTTACAAACCAACGGACCCACAAGTTGAGAACTAAGGTGGTCCACAAAGCATACAACTTAGTGAGACTCTAAATTTACAGTTTAAACATTGGCCAGATACCACTCTTGATGAAAATGCACTTTTAAAATGAGAGTCACTGTATTTCATAACACTTTATTAAGAAGGAATCTGTCAACAATTCTATGTAAACAATGACAAAGAATCAAGGGAAACATCAAGGATCAGACAGTAACTTACATTATCTTTTATATAATCAATGCATATTTAAGCAAAGTCGAATCCTTATTAAGCAAACATTTTTGCATACAGTGCCTTCTCTTTGTCTTTCTGTGCCTTTATCATTTGTTTGACTTTAAGTATTTCTGCCTGGATAGCTTTGTCTCCTGGGGCTGTCTCCTGCGCCTTCTTAAGATCGGCCAATGCTTGATCATATTCTTTTAATCCTTGCCATCCTTGTGCTTTGCGGTATAGTGCTTTGGTATTTGACGGGTCCATCTCAAGAGCCTCCAAACAACTGTCAATTGCTCCCTGCCAATCTGACATCTTCAGTTTACAAGCACCAATATTCAGCACACAACTTAAGGCTATAGGTTGCAGTCTGGATAGATCTGCTTTCTCAATAACAACCTTCGAACTATCCATGTACCTTAATACTTTCACATATTTTTTAATAGCCATCTCCCAGTTCTGAGACTTGAAAAAAGTATTTCCAATGTTTTTTAAGTCTTCAGCTATTAATAAAATTTTGTCTACATCTTTTAAATCTATATCTGCATCTTCGGGGAAATCTGGATGATTATCACCAGAGCCATCTTTGGGGAATATTCCCCAATCATCCCCTTCTTTCAATTCTCCACATTCTGCAATAACACACAGTTTGGCAGGTTTTTCACCATTCACTTCTACATTTTCAAGCATCCTTGTCACACCTAGTCCTTTAATTACTTGACCAAATACCACATGTTTCCCATCCAGATGAGGAGTTGGAACTGTTGTGATAAAGAACTGAGAACCATTTGTATTGGGGCCTGCATTTGCCATACTCAGCAAACCCTCCCGGTCATGCTTATAATGAAAATTTTCATCTTCAAATTTTTCACCATAAATACTTTCTCCACCTGTACCATTATGATTTGAGAAGTCTCCACCTTGAATCATAAATTTCTTAATAATTCGGTGGAAAGGGCATCCTTTAAAATGGAGCGCTTTCCCAGTTGTGGAGCCAGTGCCTTTTTCTCCTGTACACAGCACACGAAAATTTTCTGCAGTTTTGGGAACAATATCTGCAAACAATTCTAAAACAATTCGGCCAACTCGCTCCCCTCCGATGTCTACGTCAAAGAAGACCCGCGGGTTCTGGGGGCTGGAGGGCTTGGCCGCCAGGGATGGATGCGACATCTTCTCTGCAGGCAGGCGCTGGGAGGCAGGACGCGGGGACCCCGTGTGCAAGAGAGGCTCAAACACCACCGTGCCTCTACGTGACAAGCTGGAGACGATCAGTTACATTTTATTAACTCTGTGTCCCAGCCATGTCCCGATCCCTCATTCCCTCCCCGTCTCTCCCTCCCTCCCTCATCTCCACCGTGCCCCTTGCCAAGTCCACTGATAAGGGGGGACCTCCTCCCCATTCATCTGATCCTGTTTTATCAGGTATCTTCAGGACTGTTTGCAAAGCTCTCCTCTGTGGCCTCACAGGACTGCTCCTCCCTTGGGGGGTGGGGAGGCCAAAGAGCCAGTCATTGAGTTCCTGTTAGAAATAGTCCTTGTTCCCCTCACTATGGGAAACCAATTGGTTACTGAGCTACCACAGGCTACATCTGAGCAGAGGTTCTAGGTTATATCCCTACATGGTCCTTGGTTGCATGTCAGTCTCAGAAAAGACCCTGTGCCCAGATATATTTGGTCCTTGTGGAGCTCCTATCCTTTCCTCATCAGACTAACTCCCCTTCTTTCTTATGATTCCCTGTACTCTGCCAAAGGTTTGGTCATGAGTCTTTGCTTTGAAAACACTGCTATTTAGAGTCTTTCAAATGCGCTCAGTAGACTCCTGTTATATGTTCAATGCACATCCCATCTGTCTTTCTAAACGAGGATTGATCATCTTACCCCATGTCTGCTCTCTTGATTATTTTTTTTTTAGGTGTACAGATTTCATTATGTTTATCATATCTTATAGG
The DNA here is from genome assembly GCF_907164565.1 of Psammomys obesus. Lineage (NCBI taxonomy): Eukaryota > Metazoa > Chordata > Mammalia > Rodentia > Muridae > Psammomys > Psammomys obesus. The sequence goes on from NW_026596079.1 coordinate 11,072,643, forward strand.
TCTATATAAGTGAGTATATCCCAGACACAGAAACAGAATTTTAAATCATGCAGTCTGAATCCACAGTTCCTATCACTTTATGTAATGTCCAATGAACATATATTGAATTAATTAAACATCATATTTGTACCACCATGATATGAAAATGTTCCACCATGTTACAACTCGGTGTGTGTCTCTTATCTGTACCTTTCAAACTACTTGTAACAAAGGAATAATTTCCCCATCTCCATCTTAGTGGATCAATACCTTCGCATACAAAAAAAAAATACTGCAAATATGTTTATGGGAAAGGACACTAATTTTATAAAAATTTTAAATTTCTGAACATTTACTTTTAGTGTCTGTCTGTAGTCTACTGTGGGCATGTTTGAACAGCCCCGGTCTGCCTGGTTATATCAGCAATTTGTTGATGGGTTCAAGAGTGAATCAGAAATATTTGACCTAGGGTTTTGATGAAAAGAACTGGAAAACTTTAAACCTTGTGTTTTTGTTTTGTTTTTTTCAACCCTTGAGAAAACTGTTGCCCGGGGCCCTCTGTGAAGGGTGCATTTTAATTGTATAGGATATTCTAGTAGAGAGACAGGGTAGGTTCTAGGCAACTCCACATCCATGTTAACTGTGGGAAAGGGAAATTGGGCTAGAATCTAAAGAGTTGAAACTGCTGTTTGAAAAACATAGATTGCTCTTTGATACACAGATTGGATTTGCAAAAAGATGATGGACGTTGTCACTGATTCCACAAGGCAGGGCTGTTATTGATGAGTGCTTGGTAGAACATTATGTTTTGAAAAATCTCATTTTGAAGTTTTTCATTGCACTTTAACACACTGGTTATTTCTTATGATGAATAGCAGGAGATTATAAGTAAGACAGATAGGAGAAATACACCTTATGCAAGGGCATAAATAGCTCCAGGCACTGAAACTTGAAAGGATCCAAGGAGATTTAGCCCATGGCTGTTACTAAGGTAAGAAGGCCCTATTTTTGCAGGGTTAGTGGTGGGACCATGAGCACATAGTTTGCTAACAGATGATCTGAAATGAATGTGCCACTGTCTGGTCATATTTGCCACATCAGCCTCAATAGCTCTAGATAGGATGAGAACAATGATGTTTCCAGGTCTAACACATTGTTGGGTTAGCCAAGTGTCCACCATGGATATTCTCTAATGTCAGTGCCGTCTGTTTTCACAGTTGCCCCAGAAACATCCCAAAGAAAAAACTTCCTATGGTGGCTGGCCTTCCAACCACTTTTATTAGTTGGTCAGTCCCTATGTACATGACATCTTAGTTTTGGCAATAATTATGTTATAACGTGGAAGGAAAACTAACAACTTTACAAATGCAGGTAAATGCTATTGTGATCAAATCTCATAGATTTTGTGCTACATGACATAGTATTGACTATGTCATACAAGCTACTATTTTTAATGTGCTTTTTCAGTCAATGATACTTTTGAAAACAAGTATACACAAATAGGAATTCACAAAATATTCTGATGAAAAGTTCTCTTATTTGAAATATTGTAAACCAAAACTCTAGGGGGTTGTGTGTTGAAAACCTCCATGATCTTAGAGAATATAGAAACAGAACTATTTGTAAAGCTCAGGATGGTGGGTGCAAAATGCACTGAAAGGGATGGATGGGATACTTCTGGAATGCCCAAGTGGAAGGAGAATACAGTAGCCAAGAACATTGGTTGTTAAGCCAGATACTTATGGGTCTGTTTGCCTAGATACAACACATTTAATGGGGCTGATAATGCCTATTTCATAGTATGGCTGTGTGAAATAATGGCTCCAATACAATGCCTGGACCCTAAGTAACATGTGAGAGATGATGACTACCAACCACTCTTTGAACATCACCTTGCCATGCTTACTGTTACTAGTTTAGCACAACCACCATCATCTTGTCATTGCTTCTACCACCACCATGACCAACATCACTGACGACTGTCATCATCATGGTCAGACCCCAGAATGCCATGCTGCACATCTACCTGGAAGGTTCAGTTCAGCCTTACCATAAAATCTTGCTCACCACATCCTTCCTGTTGAACCCATGTCATATGTGTTTTAGAGGGAGTATTTGAGAAATATTGGCCCTAAAGTCATTTTCTACATCTTGTGCTGTTTGGGTATCTCCTCAGTCTGCAGCCTTCTCCTTCTGCCCCTTCCTTCTTATCACAAGGAGGCATCTGCATCTCTTGGAATTTAGGAGCTGAGCATGAACAGAAATTGTCAAACCATCTGCTGAAGTCTTTCTGCTTATGAACATGGCGTGTATAAGGCAGGACTAAACTCTGGGTTGTAGTCTCCTTTGCCTCTGGGATATGGTACCATCTGAGGTCTTGTCCCTCTTCTTTCAAAATCTGGTACTTTAGTTCCTATCTAGGATTTGATATGTCCTAGAAATCCAGTCTCATTGGCTGGGCCTTGATGGCCTGCACTGTTTATGTAAGTCTTCTGTCTGGTCTGGAACTCCTCCATTTTATGACTCCCGAGTTATTTGTTGGCAGCATAGGTATACGCTGAAATTGAGCTCAAATTATTTCCAGTGTCAGTTTGTATTAGTAGGACTCCTTGTTGCTTGTGACAAAACTCAATTCAAAAACACCTGAACAAAACCAAAAAAAAAAAATTGGAAGTTGCTGGCTCTGAACTTGAATGAATCTAGGTGTTCAGAATTTGCCATTGGAAAATATCTCTATGCCTTGGATCCAGTCCCTTTCATGTTGGCCTCTGTGGACCCTACTGAGGATCTACTGTGCTATGCTTAGTCTATTACTCAGACATCAGAGGTGGGGGCAGAGATAGAGAGACAGAAACAGATAGAGAGATAGAGACATACAGACATACAGACAGACACCAATACATACCGAGAGATAGTAAAAAAGAGAAAGAGAGAGGAACAAGTGGAGGAAGAAGGAAGAGTAAGGAGAAAAGAGGAGAGAGGAAATTTTCAATAATTCTTAGTGATGCTGACATCTATTGTGCTGATGTGAATTAAATGTCTACACTTGGGACGTGCACTGTGAACAAAAAATATAAGGCCCCATGATGACCAGCCAGGCATGAGGTATGTGGTTATTTCTAGGAGAGTTAAGAGGACAACCCTAGGTTAATTACATGGTCAGAGATAAGAGTTTCTCAGAAACAACCACGGACTCATATCCAAAGAGGAAACTGCACATCTGAGGATAGAGAAAGTGTATTTATGTATTGCATAGACTGATTCTGAAGGCCTCTACCACCCTAATGTAACCCTAAGTTTATCTTGCTAGGGACGGGGGAGAGATGGCATTGGAGTCAACAAACCTGTCTGAGGTCTTTTTTCCCATATACTTAAGTTGCTGATTCTTGGGCTTTCCATGAAATGAGAATGATATAGTCTTCTGATCAGCATTTGTTTTGGGGCTTGAATTGCATAGAACACTCCGTATCTAGCCTGTAGTAGCTATTTAGGTAAAACTGGTTCTTCTCTCCTTTGTGTTCCCACACTGTGTGACTTGCACTTGCATATGTATATTTTTGTACAAATCATTGATCATACCAGAGAGGCTATCAGTCATCTATTTGCCCATGTCTTCTTTTTATTATCATGTCACTGAGATCACAAGACCAGTCTATCATCATGATTAATAATACCAATGAAAAAAAAGGACAATAACCTTGTCCTTTTTAAACCTAGTTTGCCTTTTCCTAGATCTTTTTTTTTTCAATTTTCTCTGAACTAGAGGAAAAAAGTGAGCCAATTAGAGAAGAGCAATAGATCCTCAGTGATTCTGAGATCCTCAGCAGAGCTTTAAATATCTGTACAGCGCTTTGTGAAGTAGTACTTGTATTCTCAATTACTTACTCTTTCTTTGTTTATGCATTTTGGTGTTAATTTATGTCCCTTGTGAGGATCAGGCAATATATGATCAATCTTAGTATGCCAACTATGAACATATATCAGTAACCTTATTTACTGTGTATCTTCTCTAGGTGCTTTACATATATTGTTTGGTTTATCCATCAACTAATGTTTACACCGAATGTCAGTATTAGTTATGTATTTACTCATTCCATTGTTTATTCATATATCTAGCCACCCATATGTGTATCTTTTCATATCCATCCAAGTGCCCACCCATTCACACTTCCATTCATTGTGCCACCAATGTACTTATACATTTTCCATTAATTCATTGGCCCAGCTGTCTGTACAGTCACTCAACGTTAATTAAATTTCTACCAGTTTTAGGCTATTAAATTTCTCATTCCAAACGATCCTTACCTAGCTTCATGTAAACTTCAAACTTGCCAGTTTGCTTCATGTAAACTTCAAACTTGCCAGTTTGAAGAAAAAACAAAACCCAACACTCAGAATTAACTAAGATTAAATAAGTAATGTGGAAAGCCAATGCAGCTACAAGGCATAAACAAGTAGAATGTATTCTCTGCTCAACTTTCCTACCAGAGATGTTAAGATTACTCACTGACTTTTTTTTTTTAGGTTAATTTTTTTTATAGCAGCTTTATTCTTTTTTTTTTGTATTTTATTTTTTTCTTATCAGTTACATTTTATTAACTCTGTACCCCAGCCGTGTCCCGATCCCTCATTCCCTCCCAGTCCCTCCCTCCCTCCCTCCCTCATCTCCACCTTGCCCCTTGCCAAGTCCACTGATTGAGGGGACCTCCTCCCCATTCATCTGATCCTGTTTTATCAGGTATCTTCAGGACTGGCTGCAAAGCTCTCCTCTGTGGCCTAACAGGACTGCTCCTCCCTTGGGGGGTGGGGAGGCCAAAGAGCCAGTCGTTGATTTCCTGTTAGAAATAGTCCTTGTTCCCCTCACTATGGGAAACCAATTGGTTACTGAGCTACCACAGGCTACATCTGAGCAGAGGTTCTAGGTTACATTCATACATGGTCCTTGGTTGCATGTCAGTCTCAGAAAAGACCCTGTGTCCAGATATCTTTGGTCCTTGTGGAACTCCTGTCCTTTCCTCATCAGTCTAACTCCCCGTCTTTCTTATGATTCCCTGTACTCTGCCAAAGGTTTGGTCATGAGTCTTTGCTTTGAAAACACTGCTAGTTAGAGTCTTTCCAATGCGCTCAGTAAACTCCTGTCAATGTTCAATGCGTATCCCATCTGTCTTTCAAAACGAGGATTGATAATCTTACCCCATGTCCGTTCTCTTGATTATCACTGACTTTTTAAAATTTATTTTTTATTTATTATAATTCATTCACTTTGTATCCCAGTTGTAGCCCCTTCCCTAATCCCCTCCTGACCTACCTCCCTCTTCTTCTCTCATGCACCCCCCACAAGTCCACTGATAGGAGAGGTCCTCCTCCCCTTCCATCTGACTCTAGCCTATCAGATCTTATCAGGACTGTCTGCATTGTCTTCCTCTGTTGCCTGTTAAGACTGATTCCCCCTGAGGGGGAGGTGATCAAAAAGCTAGCCTTAAGTTCATATCAGAGACAGTCCCTGTTCCTGTTACTAGGGAACACAATTGGATATTGAGCTGCCATGGGCTACAGCTGTTCAGCGGTTTTAGATTATCTCCATGAGTGGTCCTTAGTTGGAGTATCAGTCTCAGAAAAGACCCCTGGGCCCAGATTTTTTGGTTCTGTTTCTTTCCTTGTGGAGCTCTTGTCCCCTCCAGGTCTTTCTATCTCTCCCTTCTTTCATAAGATTCCCTATATTCTGACTAAAGTTTGGCTATGAGTCTCAGCAAATGGGAAGGGATCTTCACCAACCCTATATCTGAAAGAGGGCTAATATACAGAATATAAAAAGAACTCAATAAGTTAAACAGCAAGAAATCAAGTAATCCAATTAAAAATTGGGTACAGACTAAACAGAGAGTTTTCAGTAGAGGACTATAGAACAGCAGAGAAATACTTAAAGAAATACTCAACATCCTTAGTCATCAGGAAAATGCAAATCAAAACTACCCTGAGATTTCACCTTATACCTATCAGAATGGCTGAGATAAAAAAATTCAAGTGACAACACATGCTAGAAAGAATGTGGAGAAAGGGGAACCCTCCTCCATTGCTGGTGGGAATGTAAACTTGTACAACCACTATGGAAATCAATCTGGTGCTTAGTCACTGACTTTTTTAATCTTTCATTTTATTTTCATTAATTACAGTTTATTTACTTTGTATGCCAGCTGTAGCCCCCTCCGCCATCTCTTCCCAATCTCATTCCCCCTCCCTCTTTTTCTCCTATGTTCCTCCCCCAGTCCAATGATAGGGGAAGTCATCCTACTCTTTCATCTGACCCTCGTCTATCACGTCTCATCAGGACTGGCTTCTTTGTCTCCCTCTGTGGACTGGTAAGGCTGCTCCCCCCTCAGGTGGAGGTGATCAAGGAGCCAGCCCATGAGTTCATGTCAGAGATGGTCCCTGTTCCTATTATTGGGGAACCCTCTCGGACACTCAGATGCCATGGGCTACTTCTGCTCAGGGCTCCAAGTTATTTTTATGCATGGTCCTTGTTTGGAGTATCAGTCTCAGAAGAGATCCATGGGTCCAGATTTTTTAGTTCTGTTGCTCTCCTTATGGAGCTCCTATACCCTCCAGGTCTTTCTATTTCTCCCTTCTTTCATAAGATTCCCTGCACTCTGCCCAAAGTTTGGCTATGAATCTCAGGATACGTTTTGATACTCTGCTGGGTAGAGTCTTTCAGAGTCCCTCTGTGATAGGCTCCTGTCCTGTTCCTTGTTTTCTCCCTCTTCAGTTGTCTGTCTCATTTGCTTTTCTGAATGAAGGCTGAACATCTTTTTTTTTCTATTTTTTTAAAAATTATTTTTATTTTTATTAATTACAGTTTATTCACTTTGTATCCCCCCCTGTACTTCTCTCCCTTCTCCTCTCCCAATCCCAACTTCCCTCTTCCCCACCTGTGTCCCTCTCCCAGTCAATTGATTAGGGAGGTCCTCTTTCCCTTCCCTTTGATCCTAGCTTATCAGGACTAATCAGGAGTGGATGCATTGTCTTCTTCTGTGGCCTGATAAAGTTGCTCCCACCTCAGGGGGAGGTGATCAAAGAGCAGGCCAATCAGTTCATGTCAGAGATAGTCCCTGTCCCCATTACTATGGCCACTTGGACACTGAACTGCCATAGGCTACCTCTGTGCAGGGGTTCCAGGCCATGTCCATGAGTGGTCCTTGGTTGGAGAATCAGTTTCAGAAAGATCCCTGTGCCCAGACTTTTTGCATCTGTTGCTGTCCTTGTGGAGCTCCTATCCTCTCCAGGTCTTACTATCTCCCACTTCCTTCATAAGGGTCCCTGTACTCTGCCCAAAGTTTGGCTATGAGTCTCAGCATCTGCCTTGATACCCTGCAGGGTAGAACCTTTTAGAGGCCTTCTGTGTTAAGCTTCTGTCCTGTTCCCTGTTTTCTCCCTCCTCCGATATCCATCCTTTTTGCCTTTCTGAATGGGGATTGAGCATCTTAGCCAATCGATTTTAGCTTCCTTAGGTGTACAGATTTTAGTGTGATCATCTTATATGGCTAATATCCACTTATAAGTTAGTATATACCATGTGTCTTTCTGCTTCTTGGATACCTCATTCAGGATGATCCTTTCTAAATCCCACCATTTGCCTACAAATTTCATGATTTTCTCATTTTTAATTGCTGTATAGTATTCCATTGTGTAAATGTACCACAGTTTCTGTATCTGTTCCTCAACTGAGGGGCATCTGGGTTCTTTCCAGCTTCTGGCTATTACAAATAAAGCTGCTATAACATGGTTGAGCAAATGTCCTTGTTGTATACTTGTGTATCTTTTGGACATATGCCTAAGAGTGATATAGCTGGGTCTTGAGTGGTATAGCACTATTCCTAATTGCCTGAGAAAGCCCAGATTGATTTCCAAAGTGTTTGTACAAGCTTACATTCCCACCAGCAATGGAATAGGGTTCCTCTTTCTCCATATCCTCTCTAGCATCTGTTGTCACTTGAGTTTTTTATATTAGCCATTCTGATGGGTATAAGGTGATAGATCCATCCTTATCACCCTGCACAAAACTAAAATCCAAATGGATCAAAGACGTCAATATAAAAACGGGCACACTAAACCTGTTAGAAGAAAAAGTGGGGAAGAGCCTTGAACTCATCGGCACAGGAGACAACTTCCTGAACAGAACACCAACAGCACAAGATCTAAAATAAACAATCAATAAATGGGACTTCATGAAACTGAAAAGCTTCTATAAAGCAAAGGACCCTGTTGTCAGAACAAAAAGACTGCCTGCAGATTACGAAAGGATCTTCACCAACCCTATATCTGACCGAGGGCTAATATCCAGAATATATAAAGAACTTAAGAAGTTAAAAAACACTTAAAGAAATTCTCACCATCTTTAGTCATCAGTGAAATGAAAATCCAAAAGACCCTGAGATTTGTTGACTTTTTAAAGTATTTCTGCTGAAAGGGGAGGAAGTCCTCCCCAATCCATGGATTTGGAAAGGGGCAGGGAGAAGCTGAGGGAGGGAGGATGGGTTTGGGAGGGAATAAGGGAGCAGGATACAGCTGGGATACAGAGTTAGTAAAATGTAACTAATAATAATAAACAATAAAAAAGAAAAACAAAATAAAAAAACAAAAACAAAAAATACCAATACTATATTTCTAATTAAAATATTAAAGGAAGGCCCAGGAGAGTGTTTCATGCCTAAACTGCCAGCAGTTTTGTAGTGTTTGAGGAAGAAGAATCCTGAATTTAGTAACAACCTTGACTACATAGCAAATTTCATTCTAGTCTCTCAGCAATCATCTATCTGAAATGATTGATGAAATACAATAAAAAAATAAGGACTCAAAAAAAGATATCATTTCATGATTATATATGTCAAAATCTTTCTAAATGCTTCTATCTTTGTTCTCATTGGGTGATAAATAATGGAAGTAGACCTTCCCTCTTCTATTCTACTTCCCTACACTCTAGTCAATTTCATAATAAAAATGATGGTTTAAAGAAAATTGTAAAAAAAAAATATAAAGCATTTCTGCAACAAATGATCCTAACCTTAGTATATTAAACTGACACATAATGACAACCTTCTTGATTGAAGGTCAGAAATGTGAAAGGTGTCTATTGGAGTTCAAAGAAATGTCTCCCAGAGGGGTGGGATTTGTGTAATAATTTGTTCCTTTGCCCTTTGAATTACCTGCCTGTATTCTTTGGCTTATGGTCCCTCCTTTACCTTTAAGGACAGAAATTATATGCCTCTGACATCTTTCTCATTGCCTCACCTTTTCTATTAACTTGTCTGCTCTCCCTTTCTGTGTTCTGGGGAGCTCCATGTGATCCAGCTGGATCTAACTGGATCCACTTGGTTTATTTAGATATGAAGATGGTAGTGATGAGCCTCTGCAAAATGACTTCCCTGCGACTCTCCTGGAGAGTGGCCTAATGACTGGAACTGAAAAGTTTCAGAAAGGTTCTCTCCATCGCACACTTTTATCTTGACAAATATAGGGATTGTCTTTGGGACAGCATGTCTACATTTCTTTATCTAGAGCAATGATTTGATGTAGGCGCACTGTCTATGTGTGCTGAACCCCATTAATATTAGAACAAATGCGTGTTGATAATCAATTGTAAAAGGGGAAAACATTTGCCAAAGTCAGAAATAGAACTTTAGGTTTCCCAAAAGTATGTATGCTCATGTTTGCATTGGAGTATGAAGGATGGGAAAATAGGGGAAAAAGATACTGTGTTTTGGTTCAGTGAAGTACAGCTTTTGATACTAATAACATAAATATGATGCTTACCCCCATTCTTTCTCTCTTTTTCTTCTGTATCAGAAGTATCTAAATCTCCCAAACCAGTTTGCTATTTTTATTTGTAGGTTCCACAGGTATCAATTCCAAAAGTTGTTTGTAATAAAACTTAATTAAAAATGTAACCGAACTGAAAAAAGAAAAGGTTGAGAAGCAGGGACTGTAATCAGGAGGTGACATTTATTTGTCCCTCAGTGGTGGTGAGGTCTGCACTGGCACATGAGAGAACTTGGGGTATTTGTCCCATCTCTCAGTCCCTGATGTGAGAGAGCTTCCTCAACCTGGCCATGCTGTATTCCCTTAAATGTCACCCATCAGAGAAGCAAAGAGCTGTCCCTTACTGAGATGGTTCCAAAATAGGTGGCTTTTGGTTTCACTGTAGAATTCCTGACTTCTGCATGTGAGTTGTTTGTCAGACAGCGGAAGTTCTTTTGATTCAGAAGGATCTCTCTGTGTCCCCGGTGATTTGAGAGTTCTTCCATAAGAATCTTTGTGCAAGAGTGTCCGGCCTCATATCCCAGAATCTTCACCAGGTTTCTTTTTGGAGATGGAACATTCAAAGGGGTAAAACAAAGGATTGGCCACAGAAGAAACCAAGAATTTTGGGATGATAACAGTAATACATGGAACTTGGTTATTTTCAGAGAAATAATTGTATTATCTGTATGAAAATAGTTGTATTAGCAGTGAGGTAGTTAGAGAAACAAAAGAACACAGGCCTTCTAAGCGTGTTTTACCTCTGGCCTATGTAGGTCACATGTTGCCAAAGACAGCTATGAATACCATCCGACACAAAATTGTGGACTTAAGATAAGCACTATGAGATTTATTTTAGGATGAGAATGCATGGTTGTCTAGTGTGGGCTTTGTAGATGACAATATCCTGCCATATATAAAAAAGTTGGACACATCTGAAAGAGTTCTTAAGGCTTTACCTGTGGACTTTTACTCACTATCTGGTTCTTGATAACTCTGGATATAACTGAATTGGAAGATAGTTTCTTCAAAGAGGTAATTTAGTTAAAATGAGATCGCTGGGCTGAGTCCTACTCAGTACAACTGGGGTACTTTGGAAAAGATGCAGATGTATAAATGTAAAATCACCCGAGGGAGCAGTAAGAAGACAGTGAACCACAAGCCAAAGTGAGGAACCAAGTCACAAGAGAAACCACGTGTGATGTCACCATCATCTTGACTTAATAGAAGTTTTTTTTTTTCTTAAACGACCCCATGCATGGTACTTTGCTCTGGCTGACTGATTACTAATGCACAGACCTATGATATGAATTTTATCCCTTTTGTGTAACATTAACTAAATCATCTAGTTTGCTTAGTACATGAGGAGAGAATTCAATAAGATCCAGACTAGAAGATATTCTTTTCCCTATCTCCAGGCTACGTAGCCAAGAAATTGGTGGTCTTATGGCTTCTAAGTCAAAATGGTGAGTAGACATAATCTTTGTGTCACTTGTGCTTGAACAGTTGACCATGCCATCTTGGAATGGTGGGGTGACATGGATTATGATAGGCTGAAAATACATTAGGAAGAGGGTGTTTGAGCTGAAGTGGAGGTTAGGAAATATATGTCTATAGCGTTTTAGTGTTTTCATCTGTTTTTGTCTCAAACACCATGGCCAAAAGCAACTTGGAAAGGAAAGGGATTATTTCACCTTACAGGTTATAGTCCATCATGGAAGGAAGCCAAGGCAAGAACTCCAGGCTCGACCTGAAGCAGAAACTGAGGACATTGCTCATTGGCTTACTCCCAGGCTCATGTTCATTTACTTTGTTGTTTTGTTTTTGTTTTTCTAAACAGGGTTTCTCTGTGTAGCCTTGGCTATCCTGTACTCACTTTGTAGGCCAGGCTGACCTGAAACTCACAGACATCTGCTTGCTTCTGCCTCCATGTGTGCTGGAATTACAGGCATGAGCCTGGTTTATCTACCTTTCTTTTATTTTTTTGTTTTATTTCTTCATTACAATTTTTTCACTTTACATTCCAATTGTAGCCCCCTCCCTTGTCTCCTCCTGGTCCCACCTTTCCCTTCTTCTCCTCTCCCCTAGTCCTCAGAAAAGAATAGCCTTCCTCCCCTACAATCTGACCCCAGCCTATCAAGTCTCTTTGGGACTACCTGCATCCTCTTCCTCTGTGGCCTGGCAAGATACCCTGTCCCTACAGGAGGAAGTGATCAAAGAGCTGGCAACAAAGTCCATGTTAGAGACAGCCCCTGCTCCCCTTACTAGGGAACCTACATAGAGACTGAGCTGCCAATAGGCTACCTTTATGCAAGGGAGTCTAGGTCCTCTCCATGTATGGTTCTTGATTGGTTCATCAATCTCTGCAGGGACTCCTGGGCCCAGATTTGTTGGGTATGTCCATCTTCTTATGGTACTCTTGTCCCCTCCAGGTATTTCTATTCCCTCACTCTTTTTTATGACTCCCAGCATTCTGCCCAAGGCTTGGCTGTATGTCCTAGCATCTACTTTGATCCTGTGCTGGGCGGAGTCTTCAAGAGGACATCTATGTAGCCTCCATCCTGTTTCCTCTCTTCACCCACTTTTGGTGTCTATTTTATTTGTCACTCTGAATGAGAATTAAACATCCTCCCTAAGGTCCTCCTTGTTATTTAGCTTCTTTAGGTTTGTGGATTATAGTATGGTTATCCTGTATTATATGGTTGATATCTGCTTATAAGTGAGTATATTTGATGCATTTGTTTCTGTCTCTGGCTTGTAGTTTCTGGTGCCCACTGGAGTTCTTAGGGTGGGGTGGTGTGGGAAGAGCCCTGAGCAGGAAACTGGATATTCCTGTAGGAGCCCTCCTCAGATTGGTGAGTATGAACTCCGACTGGCTGGTGGTTTTCAGGGAATTGCTGTAGCTCTCCTTAAGTGTATGATCCTGTGGATTAACTGGACTCCTCAGGAGCTCAGGGGCTCACCAGGGGTATTTCTGGAGACATCTGTCCTACCACTGGCTTTCTTGCTCTGAGGTTAATGAGCTGCAGCTTCTCAGACACTGTGCTCAGACACTGTGATTGCTGGGCACAGCCATCTTGGAGAACCAGCAAGCCCAGAGGTTTGGTTGATCTCCCTAGGGAGATGGGTTGAGCTTTGAAGTGGTTTCTGGAGCTGTTCCAATGGTTCCAAGGTGTCAGGGTACCTGAGGTTGGAGCTGTGTGCCCAGGTACAGAGAAGGTATTCACTGGCTGGTGAGCACAGCACTCAAGCTGTGGCTAGATGCTTGAGACCAAAGTCTGTCAAGAACTCAGGAACTTTTGGGGGGTTTAGATGGGTGACCTGAGGTTGAACCTGATTGTTTCCCTCACTTTGGATTTTTTCCTTTCATCTGGGAAACACCGTTGCTGGTGTTTGGGGGCCCACAGTTCAGTCTGTTGTTTGCTGTGCAGTCACAGCTGTCCTGCTGATCAAACACAGTGTTGAACCTGTGCCGCCATCTTGGATCTCCTCTTATACTGTCCAGGCATGCCTGCCTAGGGGTTGTACTAATCACAGTGAACTGGGCCCTCCTTCACCAATTAACAGTTAAGAAAATGTTCAACAGACATAGCCATAGGCCAATCTGATGAGGGACATTCTTCAGGGGAGGCTTTTTCTTCCTAGGTGTTACAAGTTGACACCGAGATTAACAACCATGGAGGTGTGTATACACTCTTTGTCAACTTTAACTGTCTACTCTGTGACATAATCAATTGCCAACTTTTAATTAAATTTTAAAAATATTTCTATGAGTGCCATAGCTGAGTCGTACAGCTGTCCTATTTCTACTATTTGGAGAAGCCTACAGACTGATTTCCAAACTAGCTAAAAATTTCAGCTCAAAGCTTGTGATAATATCCTATGAGTTACTGGTCAGGAAGGTCCAAGAGGTCTCCAAAAATAAAAAGGGGATATTGCCATTTATCTTACATGGTAAGATGTTATTAGTGAAGACAGCACCAATTTGGGCTGGTTGACATAGAGAAACCAATCTCAAACTGGCTGGGAATCCTCCCTACTGGCTTGCTTTTACAGTGCTAGAAGGTGCTATTCAGGCTATGGGAAGGGCAAACTCATCAGTGGTCTTGCATAGCTCTAGAACTTGCATGCTATAATACTTGCTAGGTAATATATGTCTACTTGTGCAATAGTGGCATAGCTGTCATAGGGTAACTAATTGCTTTTTAATTGGATTTGAAACTTTTTACAGGAAGGAATTTATTCCTGGTACTGTAGTCTTAGTCAATAGTTCATGGCTGGTAAAAATGTAGGCCTGAGGTTAGACCTGCTGTTGCTATTTTGAGATTGATAATGATATCAGATTGCCTTCTTAAATATTTATGTTTATATACATAGACCTGGGTTTCTTTCATACTGTGCCCATATGGGTAATCTTGATTGGACTTAATGTGATATCAAAAAGAGAGAAGAAGGAGGAGGAGGAGAAAGAGAAGGAGAAGAAGTAAAAGAAGAAGAAGAAGAAGAAGAAGAAGAAGAAGAAGAAGAAGAAGAAGAAGAGGAGGAGGAGGAGGAGGAGGAGGAGGAGGAGGAGGAGGAGGAAGAGGAGGAGGAGGAGGAGGAGGAGGAGTGGAAGAATGGTAGGGGGAAGGAGGAAAAATGAGGTTGGGAGAAAGAGATGTTAAAAGGACTTGGGAGTTAGAGAAGGAAAATATGGAGTGGTTATGATCTAGTTTCATTGTTTACATTTATAAAAATCTCAAAAATAAAGAATTATAATTAAATATTTAAATATTATTATGTCCAAGATTTTTCCACCCATCTTCCAGTTTTTAGATCTCATTGTTGAATTTTGAGTTAAGAGGTTAGAGGAATCTACACATGGGCAGGCAACACCAAAGCTGAGTTAGAGGCTGACGAAGAAAGAAAGACAGACAAGAAAGGGTATTGCTATTGTCTGTTACTTGTCATGCCTGGAACCTGACTTACTCTAGACTCATTATTCTTAATTCCTCACTCTTGTAAGGAGCAGATGTTATGAACTAATAGTGTTACCTCCAAATTCATGTACTAAAGCCTTCATTTTCATATTTCTCTATTCTAATACAATTATATTAAAATAATTAATGCTAAATACAGTCAGTGGGATCATAATTAATAAGAAGAAAGGGGGATAACAAAAATCTGTCCACTCTGTATGAACACACTAGGAAGACAGTCAGAAGAGAAGAAAGTTTTTATCAGGAAGTGAATTGGTCACCATTTGATCTTAGATTTCTTTTTAAAGATTCAGAGTCATGGGAAAATAAATTGACCCCATCTATGGTATTTTGTTGTAGCAAGCCTGTGAAGGCTAAAATGGTAGGTGAAGAATAGTTGTCCTATTAATCATACAACATATACCTGTATGTGATGGTCAGATTCTTGAATGAAAACAGGTTAAGTGCCTCAACTATGTCATTTTACTTGATTTTCATCATGATGCTTTCAACACTGTTTTTAAAGGTGAACAGTACATGGAAGCCCAGAGATCAGCGTCTTCCCTAAAGTTTACTAAAAGGACTGAGAGTATGAACTCAAGCCTACTCATTAAGAATTTAGAGTATCTATTCTCTAATTTCTAAAAGAAGTAAAAACCCACTTGCTTGCCCTCATAAACCCTCTTAAAAAAGGGTGGTTGCTATTCTTGATCAATTTCTAGGACTCTGCGGAGGCAGGACTGTGGGTTTCAGAAACAAGCTCTGTTAGCCTCTCAGCTCTGAATGTAACCTTTGCTATCAGCCACAGAACAGAATAAGGCTTCCTGTTTCCTCTGTGCATGAGTGCATCCCACCCATCTCAGGAACTGAAATACCTACCAAGCCAGATAATTTAGCCTATCTTAGCCTGCTACTTAGTAACTGAAGAGACTCATGAGATGAACAACCCTCTCTTTTGGGTACAAAGCTGTGCTACAGGGAAAATAAATAACAGACACAGCAATCTTTTGAGATGTTATAAAAAAAAACCTTTGCGTCTTTTTACCTTTGCCCCAGGGAAGATGTAAAATATTTTTAGGATCAATGTATATGGTCATTAGCATATATGTATTGAGCACCTGCTGTGTGCTAAGAGAACTGGTAATCCGGGGAAAAATATACTATAGTTTGTGACTTAAAAAAGCGAGTAACCAAGTACATTCTTATCCCTCTGTGTAGCCATGGAATAGCTGTGTGAGCACAGAGAAAACTGTTGACCTATTGAAGCTTCAGCATGTTGATCTGAAAGCAGGGACAGAAGACCGTTTTCTGTTTGTACCAAAGAATCTGGGAACATATCCAAGCACAGTGCTTGGGAGATGATATTGTTTCTGTGGATCCTACAGGAGAAGTGATTTATGAGCATAGTTTCTAACTCCTGTTTAGAAGGAGTCTTAACTCCTTTAAGAGCCTTAATAGAAAATTCAAGGCCATTCATAGTCTGACTCTTACCTTAAGACATGGGCTCATTACAAAATGACAATTGAAGTCCTTCCAGGTTAGAAACTTTCATGACCTTCCTTGGTAAAATAATGCCTTGATTAATCTTTTATCACTGGAAGTTATCTCTGGATGTTTGGTCTCTAGGAAGTGGTTTGCATCAGTCCTTTGGAGATAGTTGTTCTGTTTGAAGTATAAAGGGTTATGAGATAAGAGACTTATTTAGGATGAGTATTTGACTTTCAGCTGGACTCTGGGGTTATTTCTCTGTCTGCTTTCCCATTATTTTTAATAATTTAAAAAAGCAAACTAAAAATGATGATTCTTTTTAACTGGTTGCCATAAAGAAATCATGCCCATTGTCTTTGTAAAATGTTGTGTAGTAACATTTTCTTTAATCAATGGCAGCAATGCTTACCAAGAAGAAGAGAATGATTTGTAGATGTATCCATAGGAACTGGGCTCTAAAACTCTTCATTTCGTTTGGGTATAGTTCTCTGTATTTGTCCATGTTTATTGTAAAAAGAAGGTTCCTTGATGATGGTTGAGGACGAAACTTATCTGTGGGTTTAAGGACAAATGTTTATAGATTGTTGTTAGGAATTATGATGGTTTAGTGACTGTGGTTGTAGATTTTCCTCCAATAACTGTGAATTAATTAGAACCAAGTAGTTAGCTCGATTTCCAATACTAGGCATAATTTCCCTCTTGTTAAGTTTAATTAGAGAGCTGATAGTTACCACCAAGAAATGTGTCCCACTATTGTACACTTAAGGTTATTGTACCATTCTGGTAATTATTGTAGTTCATAGGTAGGTAGGACTGCTGGTTGCTTGGGCCGTGCAATTGAAGGAGAGCAAGAAATGGTACATGGGAGGGTTTGAAGGAGTTAAAGTGAAAGAAGAAGTATTGTAATTGTATCATATTCTCAAAGAAAGAAATAAAAGAGGAAAAGAATGAGATTAGGGAGCTGGAACAGATGAAAAAATTGAAGAAAAAGCACATAAATGAAAGGGACAGGGTTGAGTTTTAAATTATGATGGAATGCTCCCCACACACTACGTCCCTCACACACTTTGTTGCTTATTTGTTGACACTGAATATCAGTTTCTTCCCCTTGTCTGCGAGGTTCTCAGATTTATGAAAACTAATCTATCTCTCATTGTATTGTTTATGCATGGTAGCTGCAGACAGAAAAGGTATATTTTGAAAGTAAGAAATGGCAAGACAGGAGGATAAGGTGCCTGTGAGAGATATTTGAATATTGATATCTTACATAAATAAAAAAGACTATTGTCTATTTAAAGAAATGTCTTTTGCTTAGAATCAATACATAGAGGCTTCAACAAAACAGGTGGTGTTTAATTGACACCAATAAGGAGGCTTTTAAAAACGGGCTGCATGAAGCGATGACCAGTATATAAAGAGAGGGAAGTATACTCTTGTCTGTAAGTGCGCAGTTCCTTAAGTATAATGCACCTTTATAAACAGATAATGAACAAATCCTTTGTAATAATGAGAGCAGAGCTGTGTCCCAAGCCTATGATAAACACTTAGTTGCTCACCATTCCCAGAGTTACCCCACGAGGGCTGTTTCTCTCATCTCTGTTTACAGATGATAACCAAAGTAACTGTTCCAAAGACACAGGGAGAGGGTTGAGTCTGAAATTGTGATGGAATGCTCCCCAAATCTCATCACCTCTATAACTAGATTCCTCACACACTTTGCTGTTTATTTCTTGACACTGAATATTAGTTTCTCCCTCTGGCCTGTGAGGTTTTTAGACTCATGAAAGCTAATCTATTTATCACTGCATTGTTTATACATGACAGCTGAAGACAGAAAAGGTATATTTTAAAGTAATGAACTTGTGAATCTGGATTCAGGGGAAAATAAAACACATGAAGATAAAGGCAGGAGAGGGAATGTCGTAAGTGCCTAATGTGCATCACAGTTTAAAACATTTTATATGCAGCATCCCACTTTCTTCTGGAGCCCAACTCTTCTCTTGAAGGAGCTGAGAAGCTGAAAGCTTTAGTTACGGACATGTCTGCAGTGTGCAGATATGTGTGAATGGGGCTTGGAGGGGCTGTAGGGTATACTAACCAGGGTATTACAGAGCCTTTGATTCACCCTCTAGTCTTGTCTCAATGTTCATTTTCCTTAGTCTTTGCTCAGACATACTTATTTTCCATTCACTGATAACCTTGATTCTTAGCTGTAATATCTTTATTCTATCACTTTCTTTCTTGCTAACTTCTGTTTTGCAACTCAGGGTTTCTGCTAGTTCATCCAAGTAGCCTTCTATGATCCTCACAGTGTATGCTAAACATGTTTTCAAGACTATATTCCAATGTTATTCAATAAAACACCAAATAATGTGATTTGGTGAATACCTCGGCACTGTAGATGTAACTAAAATCTCACAGGAGTTGATGTCAAACAGCAGATTTTCTGTGTTGGTCCAATCTACCCACACAAGAGGCGACAACTTCTTTGTATGTGTCAAAGAGGGAGGCAAAGGAGAAGGAGCAATTCAAAGACTCTGGGTACTTCATCTAGGGTGGAGGTAGAGAGCCATGTCAGACTGACTTGGGGTGGCTTACATGAATAGGATCCCCTGCAACAGCAAGGAAGGATATGGGAACATCAGCTTTCTAATTCCATAGAACTAAATTCTGTCAATAGCTTGAGTGAATTTGAAAGAAGATCTCTCTGAGCACTTAGATAGAGTCTTTTCTGGCTGAATTTTGTTTTAATGAGATTTTATCAAAGGATCATCCAAGATTCTGACCTAAATTTATAGTTGCCCATATCTGAACTACCTAGAGGTTGGAGTTTCAGTAGTGGTTAGAACCAAAAGTCTGATAGGATCAATATGGGTTTGCTCTTCACATCTTGATTGAGCTTTTCTTTGAGTGTAGGTCCAGTATGACTTTTCCTTCATGGCTGGAGAACCCATTATAATGGGTTCTATGCGAGGTAGTGACTCTAGCCCATCATTCTTAAGGAAAAGGTGAGTATTTAGTTAGCTTTACTTGTCAACTTGACACAGCCTAGAATCACCTGAGAGGAAAGCATTGACTGAGAGAATTGCCTACATCATATTGGCATGTGGGTATATCTGGAAATTTGCTTTTATTACTAATTGATGTAGGAGGTCCCTGCCTTCTGTGACAATCACTATCCCTAAGCAGATAATCCTGAGCTGTGTTAAAGAAGCTAGCTGAGCATGAGCCTGAGGCCAATAAGCAGCATTTCTCCAGGATTTCCATTGAGAGTTTTTGCCTTGATTTCCCTCATTGATGGACTGTGATCTCAAAGTATAAGCCAAATAAGCCCTTTACACGTTGCTTTTGGTTGACTGTTTTTATCATAGCTACCAAAAGAAAATGAGAACAGGAAGTATAACCAGATGTTAGTTTCAATGGGTTCTGGATCTGTGAATTCAACCACCTGCATTGAAAGTGCTTTTAAAATGTGCATTTACAGGGCTGGAAAGATGGCTCAGTGGCTAAGAGCACTATCTGCTTTTCCAAAGGACCTTGGTTCAAATCCCAGGACCCACAAGGCAGCTCAGAACTGTCTGTAACTCCAGTTCAATGGGATCTGACACCTTCACACAGACATACACTCAGACAAACATAAATAAAATAGATAAAAGAAGTAACATTTTTTTAAATGTGCATCTACGTGGAACAAGCACAAAGTTTTAAAAGTCATTATTCTCCAAACAATATAGAATGAAAGCAGTTACATAGCATTTACATAATATGTAAAAAGTAACGCAGAGATGATTTGAAGAATGTAAAAGGATGCATAAAGGTTATGCACAAGCACAACATCACTTATAGACAGAAACCACATATTTGTGGATTTAAATGTGTTTTGGAGCCAGTGCTCTGCAGACATGAAAGGATGACTATCCTAGATTTTAATTTTCAAAAAAAAAAAATTCCTCAATTCAGTCTCAGAAGTCTGCCACAGACTGACTCATTATGTCCATTTTTTTTTTTTTGGTCTGGTCAGCTTTGCTCAACTGATCACTCAGGAAGTCACTAGATGAAGATGGAAGCAATCTTAGCTGGATACAAAGGTGATCAGAGTGTCCTTACCACCTGGTCACAAGTCATGGTCTTCTGTCTGCTTACTCATGATCTTTCCATCATTTTGAGTTTTAAAACATTCTCAGTCTCTGGTCTTATGAAATCAGACATTTTGGGAAGCTCTTTTCTACATTGTTGTATGGCTTTATGGAAAATATGCCCTACCTCTTAATATTATGATTCGCTAGAGTCCCTTCTTAGGTTATTTTTATTTTCTAGGCAAGGCCTAGGCCAACACATATTTAAAAATCAGGACTTCATACATATCTAATAAATCCAGACAATCCAGGTGAATGATGTAAAATCTAGAAGAATAAATGTTACTAACATACCTTGAGGAAATAAAAAGATAAACTGTGTTCTCTCTCTCTCTTTTTTATATCTAATCCTAGGGATGCTAATTAGCAATCTAAAGCTAATTCTCTGATGTCTGTTTTCTTTCCTGGAGAAAAACAAATCTAGTTGAGGAGGAGGCTGCAGAGGTCCCTGCAGAGAAGCTAGTTAATGAGTGGGATTGCAGATTGAGGTGGTGGAAGGGGTTGGAGTTGGATAGGTGATTACCAGAAAGATGAAGGAATATTATGGACTTGGAAGGGGAAGCTGGCCTGCCCTGTGATGTTTTGGGAACAAATTTTAACTCTATATCAGAAACTTACTTCTGGCATCTGAGTTCTCAGCTGGTTACATAATAAGTGTGTGAACTCTATTTTCAGAAACATGCAAGGAAGGACTGGGTGTCACCTGTAAGATGTGCTCCTTCGGGAAGCCTCAGGGAACACAAGAAGTGATGCATTTAATTTTGACATTTGATGTTCATTCTTCCTTCTTCCAAAATGGAGGGCAACAGAGCCCATGAGACTTATTTCTGCAGTGAGCTTAGGGGGCTATAGAACAATCCACACACTCTCATTTCTTCATGAGACAGAGCAGAGAGTTTCACCATGGCTACCAAAAACTATATTAATTATTTGCTTTTATGAAATAAGCTCAGAAGCTTTCAGAAATTTCCTGCTATACTTCCAAAATTCCTGTTATTAAAAATTCATTCCATGTAAGGTTCAGGTCCATTATGCAGCCCCAGGAAGATAACTCTATCTGACTTGACTTTTAATATCCTTATTTGCACAGAGGAGGATGAACAAATACCCTCTCCTTCCCACGAGCTCCTGCAGGTCTTGATATGCTTCTATAAACAAACAGTTTGATAATGTCTGAGACCAAAGGGAGCAGCCAAGGTTGAGCTGTCCTGCACACATGAAGGCAGGTAGGATTGTTGGCAATGTGTTTCAAGGTGTCACTGTTGTGGTAGGGAGTACAAATGGCAGTACAGTAAATTCCTGCTCTTCTATAAGAGGAGAGAGGTGCTCTTTTATAGCTTTGTTGCTTGTTTGGAAACTAGTTGAATATGGTGCCCATAGTAAGTGTGATGACAATATTGTCAACTTGAGCACGCCCATAAAGGATTATACTGACTATATTAATTTATGTGGGAAGACTCATCTTGACTGTGAGTGGGCTTATTCTCTCAGCAGTCATTTCTGGATTGTATAAAATGGAGAAAGTGAGCTGAGCCCTAAAAACCATACATTATTCTGTTTCCTAACTGTAAATGTGTTCTGTGACTAGCTATTTTAAACTCCTGCTGTCTCGACTTTACCATGGACTTAAGGGCCAGAATAAGTCTTTTCTCCCTTAAGTTGATTTTTGTCACGGGGTTTTATATAGCAAAAGCAAAAGAACTTGAGACAGTGAGCATAAAAAGAGTGCTGAACTGAATATTATTGAATTTTCCCATTAATTTAGCCAGATCAAATAATGCCTTTTATCTAGAGTTCAATACACACTTTCATACTTTGTAATACTCATGCTTCCTTCCCCATAGATTTGTGTTTTTGGTGTGCTTTAGGCATCCAAAGTTTGTACATCCAGTCTAGGAGAAAGGCTGAAAACAGCACAGAAGTAGAATGCTAGACAGAGATTGCTGCCTTTTCCCAGTGTCACATGGGTTTACCTTTATTTTTCATGGTTCCATTTCTCCCACATCTCCCTCTCTCTTTATGTGTCTTTGCTGTTAACTAACAAGGATGCTAATGCCTACCCACCTCTATCAAGTACTTGTTCATTCAAGCACTACTACCGTTGGGCTCACTTCAGTAGCCCTTAAGGATGTTAAGAGCACTTCAGTTGGTCTCACTGAGCCCATTGACTTAAATATGTACTTATTGATCCAATCACTGTAGCTCACATAGGTCAGGCATCAACACAGGGATCCCTCTTTCAAGGGCTGAGAAATGACACTACAGACTAGAAGGGCAACTTGAGTGTTTTAAGAGAACTGAGCATTCTTTGCAAACCACTTTGACAATGTTAGTCTCTCTGCCTCACTCTCCCTCCTCCATCTCTTATCAGCAAGCCTTATTTACTCCTCAAAGCCTTTGGAAACAATATTTTCTTTCAAACTTAAATTCTTCAAGACACACTGGTTATTTCTCCTGGCTAATTCTTTATGCTTTAGTGAAATATTGACCCACTTATTCTTTCAAGCACTTTATTCATGTTTATCAAATACCTTCCGTAATTCAAAGACTATGCTGGATGAGATGGAGCATTCTAATCTCAGTGAGGTCATGGGAGAACATGAATGAGTCAATATTCTCTGAGCAGGGTCCTCTGAATGACAGGTGACAGTCAGAACCTCTATTGTTAGACTGTCAGGGAAGATGTCTCCGTTGTCACTCAGGTGTAACTTTGAGTAAGTGATTTTTTTTCTTTAAGCCTCAATTTCTCAGTTGTCAAATGGTTATAAAGCCGAAGTATGTTCAAAACATGAGAACAACTCAGATACCTACCAATGGAAAATATGTATTATGCACACAGTGGATACCTCAGTCAGTGTTCTCTGGTTTATGAACACCCTGGATGTCATAGTCAATGTTCTATGGTTTATGTACACACTGGGTGTCTCAGTCAGTGTTCTGTGGTTTATGCATACCCTGGGTGTCTCAATCATATTGCTGTGAAGAGACACCATGGACACAGAAACTCTTATAAATAAAAGGATTTAGTTAGAGCTTACAGTTTCAGAGGTTTAGTCCATTGTTGTCATGGTGGGGTGCATGGTTGCAGAGAAGTAGCTAAGAATTCTACATCCAGAATACCAGGTACCAGGAAGAGAGACACTGGGACTTGCTTGGGCTTTTGAAACCTCAATGTCCACCCCCAGTGACACACTTTCTCCAATAAAGCTATACCTACTTCCACAAGGCCAAATTCGTAATGGCTCTGATGTATGTCTGATGGACTATGGTGGCCATTCTTAGTCGAACCACCACAGTGGCAAACTTAAAAGAAAGAAAATCCTGTCACATATTAATATGTAGATATATTTCAAGGACAGTATTTTCAGTGAAATAAACCATTTACAAAAGGACAAACACAGTATAATTTCACTGTGTTTGTGCCAGTGAGAGTAATTAAAATCTTAGGATAGCAAATGAGAAGGTTATTGTTAAAGGGTGGATTGGAGGAAGATAAATTATCACAAGGTATGGGAAAGTTCTAAATACCTGCATATATATCTTTGGAATGGTACACTTAAGATGACAATTTTTATGTTTTTACCAAATAAAAATATTTAAGGAGAAATGAATGCTATTTTAATAGCATTTATTTCTAAATATATTCAGCAGTAAAATTTTCAAATGCTAATTTCAGACAAAAGAGAGAGACAAGAGAGAGTTAATTTATGCAGGCTGTTTTGAACAGTTCCTAGCACAATCTAAGCATTAAGAATTAGTTATTATACTACTAAT
Organism: Psammomys obesus; assembly: GCF_907164565.1. Classification (NCBI taxonomy): domain Eukaryota; kingdom Metazoa; phylum Chordata; class Mammalia; order Rodentia; family Muridae; genus Psammomys; species Psammomys obesus. The sequence continues at coordinate 11,096,770 of NW_026596079.1, forward strand.
TAAATATAATGAGATAAGTGATATTATAAATGAGTTGAGGGAAGGCATGATAACAAAGCATAGTGTCTCAGTGAGGTCACTGCAGGATGATCCTGGCTCTGTGACTGTTGCTAATTTAAACACTCAAAATATTTAGAGTGTTTAAGAGGCTTTGCTTTAAGAGGCTGCCAATGGTTCTCTCTTTTTGTCTTTCTTTTTCTGTCTCACCATCTCTGTCTTTCTCTCTTCTCCAACCTTCTGAACTGGTAGTCAATAGGGGAAGTATTTCCTATCACATTGCAAAATTCTTTGTGGGCAGAGTTTACATCTGTCTTGTTTATCTGTGTATTTAATGTCCTGTACCATCATAAGTACTTGTTGAACCAGGCAATTTTACCAAAGTTCCAGATGTATCTCAGAAAATCTAACAGCCATTTTTCCGGTGGGTTGCAGAACCACTGTCACAACCATATCTGAGCCAAGTGATAGAGCATACTCATATTTTTAAAACTTGGAAGGATGAGGCAGGGGGATTGTCATGAGTTCTACACCCACCTGGGCTACAGCCTATTTCAAGCAAGGTAAAGCAAAACAAATCAAGGCAAACTCAAGCCAGCTTTGACAAACTACATGCTCTGTCAATCATGTTGCAGTCTACCCTATGTCTCGAAATTCGAAATTCGACACTTGAATGGCATCGCTTCCATTCCAGAAAGAAACTGCCTTTGAGTAACGTATTTTAAACCAAATGGAGGATCACTGGCTCTAACACAGCTCTGTGACTCTGTACATGCTGCTGTACCTCTCTAGGCTCCCATGAACTGGCAAATTCCGGAGTGGAAGGAGTGTTTAGAAGCAAAGCATGGCAGGTATAGCATGGTCAGCCACTGGACCTTGACTTCCTAAGCAGCTGATTTCTGTTGCAAAAGAGTTGCAAAGAGTAAGCAATAGGGAGTGCAGTAAGCTCCAAACTGGTGGGCAGAAGCTGCCGCATTCAGTGTCACAGCCGAGCGGGCCATAGAAGAGATGGTGAAGCCCCGCTCCTCTCTTCCACAGCATGAAAGCTACTCTTTTTGCCATGTAGTGAGAGAACAGCCACATACTTTAGAAAGTCCCATGTTTTGTTTATTTTGAAGCTCATTTTTACATAAAAAAGGTATTTTTATTTTATTTAATATGTATGAGTTTGTATGTCCGTGTGCCACTTGTATGCCTGGTACCCACAAATGTCAGAAGAGGGCATCATAGCTCTGTAACTGGAGTTACACATATGAGCTGCCATGTGGGTTCTGGGAATTGGCCCTGGGTCCTCTGGAAGAATAGGCTGTGTTTTTATCCACTGAGCTATCTTTCCAGTCCCTCGGAATACACTTGGCTTCAGGTGTAAGAACTCCTTAGGCTATATCAGTGTTGGGCAAAGCCCAGTGACTGGCACCAGCCCACAAGACACTTCCTGGTCCTGGCAGTACTAGTGTTCTGAGTGACAGAGCAGATTAATGGAGGCAATGAGGCTAAGGCATTTTGTTTCCTGTTCCTGATAGAGTCTCATCCTGTTCTTTGCAGGAACAGGAATGCTGGCAACTATTTGTAAGAAAGAATTTTTACCTTGCGAGGCAGGAAGGGTCACCATTCCCTTCTGGCATGAGCACCAACTCACACGACTGTCTAGTGTGACTGGCATGTGCACACATTTATTAACCCTTCAAGGACTAGGTATTGATTTGAAGTATTTCATAGAATCTTAATGGTGGTGTTGTGAATTTAGCAGTTAGCATTCCCATTTCATAGGAATAATCATTGGTAGCTCAGAGATGTTGGAACCTCACTGAGGCCACAGTGCGATTCAGAAGGGAGCTGGTGTTGTAAAGTCTCTTGGTGGTTCTTCAAAGGTTAAGCTGTTCCACTCTGCCAGATTACCCCTTCCAAAGTTTAATGAATCATATCTATGCCCATTACTGTTTGCAGCCCTTCACCACTGACATCTACAGTTGCTGTGGAGAAGGAAACCTAGGCTTAGAGATGTTAAGTCACTCAAGTCTCACACGTAGTAAGCCCAACCATGCCCTATTGAATGGTGAAACACATAGTGTTCTTGCTTCCATGCCGTGTTCAGTCTGTTGGGGAAGCTGTGTGAACATCACATACAATAAACAGTTTTTCAGTAAGAGCTGACATAATAGACACGTACTTAGCACTGGAATTAGATAAAAGAAGACATCTTGAAATATGTCTCAGAGGAACTCACAGGTGATGACATAGTCAGAAAGGAGAAAGCAGGATATGTGAGTCCTCAAACTCATGAAGTGAATGCCTAACCCCAATGTGGTTGGATTTAGAGATGAAGCTTTGGGGTGATGTAGTTTACAATAGTTATGAGGGTGGAGACCTGAACATGAGATTGGTATCTTTATAAGAAGAGAAGGAGAGACCAAAGCAGTTTGTTTTCTTTCTTTTCTTTTTTTTCTTTTTTTTTTGCTAGGCAAGGATTTTTGCAGATGACAAATCTGTGGTAGGAAGAGGGTCCTCACTGGGAACCAATTTTGCTTGAAATTTGACTTTGAACCTCTCAGCCTCTGAACCTGAGAAAAAGTTAGTTGCTGGAAATACACAGGCTGTGGTAATTTGCTGTGGTAGTCCATACTATCTAAAAGTGGTCTCACACCTGGAAAGCCTCAGGTCTGGGAAAGCTATGAGCTCTGCTTTCCCTATATGCTGATTCTGACATCAAGGAAGTAAGACTCATGAGCCACACAAGGCTTTCTACTTTCTCACACATTTTGCCCGGGCCTGGGAAGACCTTTCAGAAGTCAGTTAAGTTATCTCCATCAATGGTCCTTGGTTGGAGTATCAGTGTCAGAAAAGACCTCTGTGCCCAGATTTTTGGTTCTGTTACTCTCCTTGTGGAGCTCCTGTCCTCTCCAGGACTTACCATTTTCCACTTCTTTCATAAGATTCCCTGCACTCTGCCCAAAGGTTGGCCATAGTCTCAGCATCTGCTTTGATATCCTACAGGGTAGAGCCTTTCAGAGGTCCTCTGTGGCAGGCTCCTGTTCTGTTCCCTGTTTTTTCCTTTTTCTGATGTCCATCCTCTTTGCCTTTCTGAGTGGGGATTGAACACTTTAGCCAGAGTCCTCCTTCTTGATTAGTTTCTTTAGGTGTACAGATTTTAGTAGGTTTATCCTATATTCTATGTCTAATATCCACTTATAAGTGAGTATATACCCTGTGTGTCTTTCTGCTTCTGGGATAGCTCACTCAGATTGATCTTTTTCAGTTTCCACCATTTACCTGCAAATTTCATGATTTCCTCCATTGATGGAGATAACCTAGAACCCCTGCACAGACGTAGCCCATAGCAGTTCATTGTCCAAGTGGGTTCCATAGTAATGGGAACAGGGACTGTCTCTGACAAGATCTGATTGGCCTGATCTTTGATCACCTCCCGCTGACAGGGGGAGGAGCCTTACCAGGCCACAGAGAAAGTCAATGCAGCCACTCCTGATGAGATCCGATAGACTAGGATCAGAAGAAAGGAGAGGAAGACCTCCCCTATCAATGCACTTAGGTAGCATGGGTGGAGAAGGGGGAGGTAGGGTAAGACTGAGAGGGTAGGAGGGAGGGGTTTATGGGGGGATACAAAGTGAATAAAGTATAATTAATAAAAATTAAAAAAAATATATAATTATATAAAAAAGAAATGCCAATTAAAAACATCGGTGTTAAAAAAAAGAAGTCAGTTAAGAATCAGTCCAGTAAAAGATATTTTCCTTCAGTGTAGATAGCAGTGGACATGTATCATTAAGTGGAATGGTTTCTAACACTAAGTCAATTTCTTGGAAAGTGTTATTTGGGTGAACTGGCTCCACTGAGTGTATCTGACTCACCTCTCTTTCATGGTTCTCAACACAATTTTACCAATAAAAATTGTCTGTATGGAATCTACTTGATAACTAAAACTTTTTTTTTCTGTGGAGGGTAGAAGGAGGGGAAAATAGAGTAGTAAGGAGGGAGAGAGTGATTTCTAGAGTGATTCTTTTTTCCATTGCTAGAGTTGGAGAACTTTATAGTTAACCAAGTCTAACTCCATCTCTCTGGTTATTGAAGAGAGCCTCAGAGAAGAGAAGAGAGGAGTGCCAGGGCCAGCATCACTGGTGGTGTAGCTGGGATGAAATTCTTTATATGTCCACCAGGAAAACAGATATGGTTTTTCAGGCAAGCAATATATTAATGAAGCGCATTCATGGTGTACTGTGATTGGAGGTGCTGGATGAGGAGCAAAAGCCTGGCCAAGTTGCTAACACTTTTCTTTTTTTTTCTGCTACTTGTTAGATGCTCAGGGACTGCAGGAAACCACTACCAGTGATTACATTTGGTTGTCACATTTTAAGCAAGCTGCTTGTTAGAGAATCCCAACAATTTCTGTAGGTGTTTTCATCTGGTGAGGTCCGTGCATATATCTGGCTGATTTATGGAAGCAATAAGAGGGAATTTGCCTTTTGTCCTTTTTCGCCTCTTTTTTTTAATTTTAATTTTATTTTATTCTTATCAGTTACATTTTATTAACTCTGTATCCCGGCCGTATCCCGCTCCCTCATTCCCTCCCAACCCCACCCTCCCTCCCTCATCGCCACCGTGCCCCTTTCCAAGTCCACTGATTGGGGAAACCTCCTCCCCATTCATCTGCTCCTGTTTTATCAGGTATCTTCAGGACTGGCTGCAAAGCTCTCCTCTGTGGCCTAACAGGACTGCTACTCCCTTGGGGGGTGGGGAGGCCAAAGAGCCAGTCATTGAGTTCCTGTTAGAAATAGTCCTTGTTCCTCTCACTATGGGAAACCAATTGGTTACTGAGCTACCACAGGCTACATCTGAGCAGAGGTTCCAGGTTATATCCATACATGGTCCTTGGTTGAATGTCAGTCTCAGAAAAGACCCTGTGCCCAGATATATTTGGTCCTTGTGGAGCTCCTATCCTTTCCCCATCAGACTAACTCCCCTTCTTTCTTATGATTCCCTGTACTCTGCCAAAGGTTTGGTCATGAGTCTTTGCTTTGAAAATACTGCTAGTTAGAGTCTTTCAAATGCGCTCAGTAGACTCCTGTCATACGTTCAATGCACATCCCATCTGTCTTTCTCAACGAGGATTGATCATCTTACCCCATGTCCGCTCTCTTGATTATCTTTTTTAGGTGTACAGATTTCATTATGTTTATCATATCTTATAGGTCTATATAAGTGAGTATATACCGTGTTTGTCTTTCTCCTTCTGGGATATTTCACTCAGGATGATCTTTTCTAGATCCCACCATTTGCCTGTAAATTTCATGATTTCCTCCTTTTTGATTGCTGAGTAGTATTCCATTGTGTAAAAATACCACAATTACTGTACCCATTCCTTCATTGATGGACATCTGGGTTGTTTCCAGGTTCTGGCTATTACAAATAAAGCTGCTATAAACATGGTTGAGCAAGTATCCCTTTTGTGTACTTGAGCAAACTTTGGATATATACCTAGCAGTGGTATAGCTGGGTCTTGAGGAAGCACTATTCCTAATTGTCTGAGAAAGCACCAGATAGATTTCCAGAGTGGTTGTATCAGTTTACATTCCCACCAGCAATGGAGGAGGATTCCCCTTTCTCCACAACCTCTCCAGCATGTGTTGTCACTTGAGTTTTTCATCTTGGCCATTCTGATGGGTATAAGGTGATATCTCAGGGTCATTTTGATTTGCATTTCCCTGATGGCTAATGAGGTTGAGCATTTCTTTAAGTGTTTCTCTGCCATTCAATATTCCTCTGTCGAGAATTCTCTGTTTAGCTCTGTTCCCCATTTTTTAATTGGATTACTTGGTTTGCTGCTTTTCAGCTTCTTTAGTTCTTTGTATATACTGGATATTAGTCCTCTGTCAGATAAAGGGTTAGTGAAGATTCTTTCCCAATCTGTAGGCAGTCGTTTTGTTTTGATGACGGTGTCCATTGCTTTACAGAATCTTTTCAGTTTCATGAGGTCCCATTTATTGATTGTTGCTCTTAGAGCCTGTGCTGTTGGTGTTGTGTTCAGGAAGTTGTCTTCTGTGCCAATGAGTTCTAGGCTGTTCCCCACTTTTTCTTCTAATAGATTTAGAGTATCTGGTTTAATGTTGAGGTCTTTGATCCACTTGGACTTTAGTTTTGTGCAGGGTGATAAATATGGATCTATTTTCATTTTTCTGCATGTAGTCATCGAGTTGGACCAGCACCATTTGTTGAAGATGCTGTCTTTTTTCCATTGAATGGTTTTGGCTTCTTTGTCAAAAATCGAATATTCATAGGTGTGTGGGTTTATTTCTGGGTCTTCTATGCAGTTCCATTGATCCTCCTTTCTGTTTTTATGCCAATACCATGCAGTTTTTATTACTATTTCTCTGTAGTACAACTTGAGATCTGGGATGGAGATACCTCCAGATGATCTGTTGTTGTACAGGATTGTTTTGGAGATTCTGGGTTTTTTTGTTTCTCCATATGAAGCTGAGAATCTTTTTTTCAAGGTCTGTAAAGAATTGAGTTGGTATTTTGATGGGAATTGCATTGAATCTGTAGATTGCTTTTGGCAGGATGGCCATTTTCACAATGTTAATCCTACCAATCCATGAGCACGGGAGATCTTTCCATCTTCTGAAATCTTCTTCAGTTTCTTTCTTCAGAGACTTGAAGTTTTTCTCAAACAGGTCTTTCATTGCTTGGGTAGTGTCACCACAAGGTAGTTTATGTTAATAGTGGCTATTGTGAAGGTTGTTGTTTCCCTTATTTCTTTCTTGGTCCTTTTGTCTTTGGTATACAGGAGGGCTTCTGATTTTTTTGAGTAGATTTTGTATCCTGCCACTTTGCTGAAGGTGTTTATCAGCTGGAGGAGTCTTCTGGTTGAATTTTTGGGGTCACTCATGTATACTATCATATCATCTGCAAATAGTGACACTTTGACCTCTTCCTTTCCAATTTGTATCCCCTTGATCTCCTTTAGTTGTCTTATTGCTCTAGCAAGGACTTCAAGTACTATGTTGAAGAGGTATGGAGAGAGTGGGCAGCCTTGTCTTGTCCCTGATTTCAGTGGGATTGATTTAAGTTTCTCTCCATTGAGTTTGATGTTGGCTATAGGCTTGCTGTATATTGCCTTTACTATGTTTAGATATGTGCCTTGTATCCCTGATGTCTCCAAGACTTTAAACAAGAATGGGTGTTGGACTTTGTCAAATGCTTTTTCAGCATCTAAGGAGATGATCATGTGGTTTTTCTCCTTCAGTTTGTTTATGTGGTGTATTACATTGATGGATTTCTGTATGTTGAACCACCCTTGCATGCCTGGGATGAAGCCTACTTGGTCATGGTGGATGATATCTTTGATGTGTTCTTGCATTCGGTTTGCAAGTATTTTATTAAGTATTTTTGCGTCAATGTTCATAAGAGAGATAGGTCTGAAGTTTTCTTTTTTTTGTTGGGTCTTTGTGTGGTTTAGGTATCAGGGTGACTGTCGCTTCATAGAATGAGTTTGGTAATGTACCTTCTGTTTCTATTTTGTGGAATAGTTTGAGGAGAATTGGTGTCAACACTTCTTTGAAGGTCTGGTAGAATTCTGTGCTGAAACTATCTGGTCCAGGGCTTTTTTTGGAGGGGAGACTGAATGACTGCTTCAATTTCCTTGGGGGACATAGGGCTATTCAGTCTTTTTACCTGATCTTGAGTTAATGTTGGCAGATGGAATCTATCAAGAAAATTGTCCATTTCATTTAGGTTTTCAAATTTTGTGGCATATAGGCTTTTGTAGTGTGACCTAATGATTGTTTGAATTTCCTCAGTGTCTGTAGTTATGTCACCCTTTTCACTTCTGATTTTGCTGACTTGGATAGATTCTCTCTGCTTTTTAGTTAGTTTGGGTAAGGGTTTGTCTATCTTGTTGATTTTCTCAAAGAACCAGCTTTTTGTTTCTTTGATTGTTTGAATAGTTTTATTTGTTTCTAATTGATTGATTTCAGCCCTGTGTTGATTATTTCCAGCCTTCTGCTCCTCTTGGGTGTATCTGCTTCTTTTTTTTCTAGGGTTTTCAGTTGGGCCATTAAGTTGTTTGTATGTGATGTTACAAATTTCTTCTTGCAGGCACTTAGTGCTATAAATTTTCCTCTGAGCACTGCTTTCAATGTGTCCCATAAATTTGGGTATGTTGTGCCTTCATTTTCATTGAATTCTAGGAAGTCTTTAATTTCTTTCTTTATTTCTTCCTTAACCCAGATGTCATTGAGTAACAAATTGTTCAGTTTCCATGTGCGTGTCGGCTTTTTGTTATTTCTGTTGTTGTTGAGGTCCAGCTTTAGTCCATGGTGGTCAGATAGAATACAAGGGATTATTTCAATCTTTTTGTATCTGTTGAGGCTTGCTTTATGACCAACTATATAGTCTATTGCGGAGAAGGTTCCATGTGGTGCTGAAAAGAAGGTATACTCTTTTGAGTTTGGATGAAAAGATCTGTAGACGTCTATTAGGTCCATTTGATTTAGGGTCTCTGTAAGTGTTTTTATTTCCCTATTTGTTTTCTGTCTAGTTGATCTGTCCCTTGGTGAGAGTGGAGTGTTGAAGTCTCCCAATATTAAGGTATTATGATCAATGTGTGATTTAAGCTTTAATATTGTTTCATTTTCGAATGTAGGTGCTCTTGTATTTGGGGCATAGATATTCAAATTTGTGATGTCCTCTTGATGGATTTTTCCTTTGATGTGAATATAGTGGCCCTCCTTATCTTTTTTGATTAACTTGGGTTGAAAGTCTATTTTATTAGATATTAGGATAGCTACTCCAGCTTGTTTTCTGGAACCATTTGCTTGAAAAACATTTTTCCAGCCCTTTACTCTGAGGTAGTGTTTATCTTTGTTGTATAGGTGTGTTTCTTGGATGCAACAGAATGTTGGATCCTGTTTCCACAACCATTCTGTTAGTCTGTATCTTTTTATTGGGAAGTTGAGTCCATTAATGTTGTTAGATACTAGTGACCAACAATTGTTACTTACTTTTGATGTGGGGTTGGTGGTGTCACTGAGTTTCATTGTTTGTATTCTTTGTGTGTGTGTGTGTGTGTGTGTGTGTGTGTGTGTGTGTGT
>NW_026596079.1:11105970-11112719 GCF_907164565.1 Psammomys obesus
GTTTTTTTTTTTTTTTTTTTTTTTTTTTTTTTTTGGTTTGGAGTTTCCCTTCTAGTAACTTCTGTAGAGCTGGGTTACTATGTAGATATTGTTTAAATTTGGTTTTGTCATGGAATATTTTGAATTCTCCGTGTATGTTGATTGAAAGTTTTGCTGGGTATAGTAGTCTGGGTTGTAATCTGTGGTCCCTTAAGGACTGTATGATTCTTTTTTCGCCTCTTATCAAAATTATAAATATAACTCTAGGGAAATGGTAGCTCCCAGGCTTCCCACCCTTATGAAATCAGGAGAGATTAGGACTATAAATAGCACTAACCTGACAGAAGACTCCTTTCCACAACAGGGCTCCTGAATTTTTCTCCACTCTCTCCTCCCACTCTCTTAGACATATTAGTTATCTTTTAATTCTTGCAACAAAACCTGAGGCACTTACAAAGATGAAAAGTTTGGGTGTTTTGGAGGTTGTAGTCATAGTTGTTTTCATGTAACAGACATTTTCTGGGGAGACATAGCACAGCTACTCACCCTAGAAAGGGAATCCCGACAACAAATTAATGGTTGCACTGAAGTCCAACTTGACCAATGAGTGAGTTTTTATTAGGATTATTAATAAGAGCATTAATGAGGAATTACTTTCAGGAACAGGGATGACTCAAAAGCAGCTGCATGTCTGAAAAGCCCACCTCAGCCCTGGTGATGATTCCTGAAAACTGCATCTCTGGAGCCCCACGTACAACATTCAAGAAGCTTGACAGTTCTCTGCAGGGTCAGGTCTCTCCCCTTTCTATAAATCTGGGCAGGGGCCTTTGAGACTCTTCCAAATTTCCACCTTCCTAGGCACGTGACCTTTTGTTTAGTCTCATAAGCTTCAGCTTCCCTCCTGGAGGGAATGTTTCAATTCAGAGCACACTGCCATACAACAGTTAGTTGGCTGTTACTTTGGACTTGCTTTGTGAAGGTGCATCACCAGTGTAAGTGAATTCATTCATCTCATGGATGAGATGTAGTGGAGAAAGAAATCAGCCCCTTGTAGACACCTTCCAAGCCAACCTCTAAAACCTGCCGCTCTATCTGCCTCACTTATCAAAAGTTTCTACCACTTTAATGACAGAGTAGAGGATTAAACCATTAACAAAGACTTTGTGGGGGGAGCATTTCAAATCCAAATAATAACACTGACCTTTCCTTTTCTCTTCATTTAATTTCTTTTCTTTGTTCTTTCTCCTTTTTATCTTTCTTTTCTTTTCCTGAAGCACAACTGAGTCTATGCCAAAATATCTTAATGTGCATTTCAAGCAAGGGTTGAACATTAAGACAAAGACACACTCAAGGGAATAGGTGTGCACATCTCAAATGGAATGGTCTTTAAAAAATTATGTGTGTGATGAGTGATGTGTGTATGTATGCATTTATGTATGTATGAATTTATATATGTATGTTCACATGTGTGTGGGCACATGTATACGTGTGTGTGTATAGATGCATGTGAAGGCAAAGGTTGATGTCAGGTACCTTTCTCACTTCTTTTTTCAACTTTATATATTGAGGAAGGGTCTCTCTTATTGAACCCAGAATGTGATGATTTGTCGACTATAGCCAGCCAGCTTGTTCTTGGGATCTCATGCTTATGACTAGGGAGCATTGGGATTATAGGCAGGCCACCATACCTACTGGACATTTACTTGGATTTTGGTAACTATACTCTTTTCCACCATTTTGTGGTTAATGCTTTATCCCCTGAGCCACATGCTCAGTCCCCAAACCACCGTTCTCATGGGTTGCTTCCGTCTTTTTATAGTATTGCTCTTCCTTACCTTAAGTAGATTTGGTGAGGGATTTCAATGATGCACGATGACACTGAGAATTGACTTGGGAAGATGTTTTGCTTGAACAGCAGCATGAATTTGCTGATAAATCTTTCTTGATGTTTGAAAATAAAACTAAATCTATTTCAAGGGAAATATGGGCAAATTTAGATATAGAGAGAAAATTAGGTGCCATGGTATGAAAATAAATAAGTATACATAGGCAAACATTGAGATGGTAATGTGGCTGACATACATTTTAGTTCAGTCACTGCTGTTTAATATATCTCACGTACTGAACATCTGATGGACTTCTTCACAGCTCAGTAACAAGAGGAATACAAATATTAATCTCATAGAGTCCTTGTGACAAGTCTGTGAAATAACACTCTCTGAATAAACAACACCTCATACCATAAAGATTCTGTAGCAGTACTTACATTGTTATTGTAGGTCATTAATAGTGATGATAGATGTCTAGGGCATAAATAGTTGGAGTGTAGTTTTGTAAAGGTCAGAATTTATTCTAGATTGTTCAAGCATAAATTGATCAAACACAGTTCACTTAATGGCTTTCATGAGCATTCAGGACACTGAGATGCTGTCTTGTGAATAACCTCTCAGGATCACTTTGTGAAACTGGGTCACCCCAGAAGCCACTGGACTTTTTCTGATCTGAAATTCCCTGAATGCAGGGAGCAGGGGAATTGCTGTTTCAGAACCACATACTATTTTGTAAGTAAAGGACCTGAAAGACCAAGGAGGCATATATTAAATTGGGAAGCTCTCTGCAAAAACAGTGACTTGAAGGGTATAATACCTTTTCTTTAATCAATTACAGTTTATTCATTTTGTATCCCCTCTGTATCTCCCCCCCTCCTCTCCTCCCAGTCCTACCCTACCTCCCTCATCTCCATCTATGCCCCTTCCCAAGTTCACTGATAGGGGAGGTCTTCCTCTCCTTCCTTCTGATCCTAGTCTATCAGGTCTCATCAGGAGTGGCTGCATTGTCTTCCCCTGTAGCCTGGTAAGGCTGCTCCCCCCACTTAGGGGGAGGTGATCAAAGAACAGGCCAATCAGTTCATGTCATAGACAGCCCCTGTTCCCATTACTATGGAACACACTTGGACAGTGAACTGCCATGGGCTACGTCTGTGCAGGGGTTCTAGGTTATCTCCATGAATGGTCCTTGTTTGGAGTATCAATCTCAGAAAAGACCCCTGTGCCCAGATTTTTTGGTTCTCTTGCTCTCCTTGTGGAGCTCCTGTACTCTCCAGGTCTTACTATCTCCCACTTCTTTCACTGCACTCTGCCAAAGTTTGGCTATGAGTCTCAGCATCTGCTTTGATACCCTTCAGGGTAGAGCCTTTCAGAGATCCTCTGTGGCAGGCTTCTGTCCTGTTCCCTGTTTTTTTCCTCTCTTCTGATGTCCATCCTCTTTGCTTTTCTGAATGGGGACTGAGCATCTCAGCCAGAGTCCTCCTTCTTGATTAGTTTGTTTAGGTGTATAGATTTTAGATGCTTATCCTATATTATATGTCTAATATCCACTTATGAGTGAGTATATACCCTGTGTGTCTTTCTGCTTCTGGGATAGCTCACTCAGGATGATCTTTTCCAGTTCCTACCATTTGCCTGCAAATTTCATGATTTCCTTGTTTTTTTATTGTTGAGTAATATGCCACTGTGTAGATGTACCACAATTTCTGTATCTATTCCTCAACTTAGGGGCATCCAAGTTGTTTCCAGCTTCTGGCCATTAAAATAAAGTTGCTACAAACATGGTTGAGCAAATGTCCTTGTTGTATGCTTGGGATATATGCCTAGGAGTGGTATATTTGGATCTTGAGGAAGCACTATTTTTAATGGTCTAAGAAAGCACCAGATTGATTTCCAAAGTGGTTGTACATTCTGTTGGTTGGATCTATGCATGGAGATAACCTAAGACCCCTGCACAGATGTAGCCCATGGCAGTTCAGTATCCAAGTGGGTTCCATTGTAATAGGAACAGGGACTGTCTCTGACATGAACTGATTGGCCTGTTCTTTAATTTCCTCCCCCTGAGGAGGAAGCAGCATTATCAGGCCACAGAAGAAGACAATGCAGTCACTCCTGATGAGACCTAATTGACTAGGATCAGAAGGAAGGAAAAGAAGTCCTCCCCTATCAGTGGACTTGGGGAAGGGCATACAGGCAGAGGGTGGAGGAAGGGAGGGATTGGGATGGGAGGAGGGAGGGAACCACGGGGGGATACAAAGTGAGTAAAGTGTAATTAATAAACAAAAATATAAAAAAAAGAAGAAAAAGAAAAAAAAAAACAAGTATACATTTCCACCAGCAGTGGAGGAGGGTTCCCCTTTCTCCACATCCTCTCCAGCATGTGTTGTCACTTCAGTTTTTGATCTTAGCCATTCTGATGGGTGTAAGGTGAAATCTTAGGGTCGTTTTGATTTGCATTTCCCTGATTAATGATGTTGAGCATTTCTTTAAGTGTTTCTCTGACATTCTGTATTACTCCATTGAGAATTCTCTGTTTAGCTCTTTACCCCTGTTTTTAATTCGATTACTTAATTTGTTGTTGTTTAACTTCTTGAGTTCTTTATATTTACTGGAATCTAATTACCTCTGCCAGATATAGAGTGGGTGAAGATCCTTTCCCAACCTGTAGGCAGTTGTTTTGTTTTGACAATAGTGTCCTTTGCTTTACAGAAGCTTTTCAGTTTCATGAGGTCCCATTTATTGACTGTTGCTCTTAGAGCCTGTGCTGTTGGTGTTCTGTTCAGGAAGTTGTCTCCTGTGCCAATGAGTTCAAGGCTTTTCCCCACTTTTTCTTTTAACAAGTTTAGTGTGTCTGGTTTTATATTGAGGTCTTTGAGTCACTTGGACTTTAGTTTTGTGCAGGGTGATAAGTATAGATCTATTTGCATTTTTCTACATGTAGACATCCAGTTAGACCAGTGGTATTCGTTGAAGATGCTGTCTTTTTTCCATTGAAGGGTTTCAGCATTTTTGTAAAAAATCAGGTGTCCATAAATGTGTGGATTTATTTCAGGGTCTTCTATTCGATTCCAATTATCCACCAGTCAGTTTCTAGCTATACTACCTTTAATGGTCTTGAAACCAACAGAAAATAATGCTCAGATTGATGGCCATGGCAAAAGAACCTCCAGAAATAACCTTCAATCCCTTTCCACCATTCAAATTTCAGACAAGCTCATGCTCCCAGATGATATCTCATGTCCTCACTATGAATTGTTGTATAATGCAGTGATTAGGGAAGACACCCCCAGGGAAAGCTGAGTGCCATTCCACCATGTCAGTCACTAAAGAGACCAGTTTTCCCTTCCTCACTTTTACATGGTGAGATTATTCATAGGAGACACAGCCATGGCCACACCTTACACTCACTGCTTCCTTCCACCCACATAAGCACTGTGTAGTACATAACTTTGAACATGGTTAAGTTCTTGACTTTCCTCCCCTTCATCTAGCCATCAGTCATCTTAGTGTGAAGGACCTGTCTACACAGGGGTTGGCATGTAATTGTCCAGCTCCAATGGGGTTAGTTGAACAGAACCATCTTCTTCAAAGATAAATTTTCGCCAAGGTGCCTTGTCATAGGGACAAGCATATGCTCTAAACACTCTTTTCAACAGCGAAGTTCCCATCTTCATCTCCAAATACCTGATTCTGGATCAGTGTAATTGATTCCAGACTTAGCCAAGGAATAGTGGGTGAAACACACTGACTCATTAAATTTCAATTATATAAGCCAAACAAAAGCAGATCATTAATAAAAGCAATACAATAACAAGCAGAGAATGGTCAGACTTTGAGGCAGACTCTTGCTTAATGAACCCATAGGAAAAAATTCAGTTAACAAATTAAAAATGGTTTATGTAATGTTTAATGCACATAATTTTGGACGTTAAAGATAGTGCTTGGGGTTGTTGCATAAAAACTCATGCATTTTAGAAGAAATAATTTTTTTAACATATAGTTAAACCATGTGGTTTAGTAAATATCTAAACACTTATATGGAAAAATCAATTGCCAGTTTCAGAGCCATTTATTGTAATAAATAGAATTGCCTCAAAATTTCAAAATAGGAAAGGTATTGTATTGAAAAATATAGAAGTTATGCCTCCATTAAAATGTGTATATATATATATATATATATATATATATATATATATATACCTATGTGTGCATATATAGCTACTTGAGGATATATACGTGTGTGTGTGTGCATGTGTGTGTGTGTGTGTGCATGTGTGTGTTTCTGTAAATATATATGTAAAAATGCAGTAATGGGATATTTAATTTCTAAGTTTTGATAGTTAGAGGAGGGCTGGGAGAAAGGGATGCAAGAATGAAATGTTTTTGAATTTGGGTGGGTGCTTCTTTCTACCATTTTCTATACAGATACTTGTCTCTGACCTAAATACAGACCGTAAGAATAGATGTTCTTGTCTTGATATGTTCTTGATGGCTCTTTCATAACTTGAAATTGTTATTATTTTCTCAGTTATTATACAAACATCAGAGCCACCTTACAAAAAAGGAAAATCTTTGCTGCTAATCCTTTTACTTAATAAGTCAGCTTCCCTTTATCCTGGTTTCTTGCCTGCTCTAATCCTTATGAGGATGTTGTTTCCACAACAACACTCATAGTGATGTTCCTGTAAGATAGACACAGATTTTGGGTTTTATTGAATATTTTATCCATCCTTATAAAAAGATCTTTCCTTTTTGCATTAGGGTCCATTCTCTTCCTTGTGCTTGAGTACTTCTCCCAAAGGAGTAGTTTTCTTTTGATAGAACTGGGAGGTGTAGTCACTAAGAGACTAACACTGTCTACCATTGTTGACTACTGATGCTTGGCTGATGCTTGACTGCGACAGACAGACAAAGATATATATATATATATATATATATATATAT
>NW_026596079.1:11112819-11155009 GCF_907164565.1 Psammomys obesus
ATATATATATATATATATATATATATATATATATATATATATATATCACTCTTGACTAAGGTGATGTTAATGCAGGCTTGAATTAGCCATTGCCTCTGTGTTGTTCTATCACTGAAGGCTCTGTACCTGTTTCTCAGGCTCTGACATTTTCTAGAATCTGGATTGGAAATCAATCCCTGGACCAAGGGGATAACCCTGGCTTTTCCTTACACAGATGAGCTTAAAGTGTGCAAAGATTGGTGTTCTAGGTTCTAGGTTAAACTGTGCAAAGGTTGGTGCTCAGAGAACTTGTACTTAGTGCTTTGTAGTTGATAACATATCTCGAAGCTCTCCCAAGAGCATGGGGAAGAGGGCTACAGGATTATGAAGAAATAAATGGGCACTAGGCCAACTTTCTTACCCCCAATCATGTGGCTTCCTTAGATCATAAGTCCTTAATACAACTGTGACTTAGCTTCCTTAACCACAAATTCAGGAATAACAGTTCCTTCATCCCTCTCAAGGATGTTGTAAGCTCAACTGAGATAAATGTAGAGCACTCAGATCTGAAACTCAGGTAGAGCCTCATTCATGCCACTTTATTGTTATTAATGGCAACTCAAGGAGGCATATTGTTACCCTCAACTTATATGAGGTACACTCAGAGAGCATGAACTAACTCAAATTTGCAGAGACTGAATTTCACTTTTCTTACAAGTCATGAATAGAATATTCTGCTCCTTATTTGGACCTTTTATCTAAGAGAGAAAGTTCATTTTTTAATGATTATTATCATTCCACAGAGTTGACCCAGACTTTCTTCTACTCAGCATTTGTCAAATGAGGGTGGACATTTGAATACTCTGGGAAGGGAACCAGTTCTGGAAACCGTCAATGCCCAGACCCACTCAATACCTCTGAGCATGTTATGATTTGAATGTAAAAATGTAGCCATTAGGCTCATGTTAATTTTTATTTGCTGCTTGATGAGTTGAGAGGTACTTGGATCATTATGGCTGTGACTTTATCAGTGGATTAATTCATTGAAACATTCATACTTGTACAGACAACTGGGAAATTGGGCTTATTTGGAGGAAAGTAGGTTACTGAGGTGATCTCATGGAGAATGTCCTCATCTGCAGTCCTAATCTTTCTCTCTGCTTCCCAGCTGCCATGAGGGGAAGAGCTTTTCTTTGCTATGCTCCTTTGCTGTGAAGTTTACCCTCCCACAGTCCCAGGCCCAGAAACAGCCAGTTGTCCATGGATTGCAGTCTCTGAAGCTGTGAGCTAAAAATAAATCACTCCTTATGTAATTCATCTCAGATATTCTGTACATCAGCTTAAAATGACTAACACAGGTTGAGGTCCAGCCATCAGAACCTTTAAAAATTTTTTTCTTAGAGGAATTCATTCTGAAGGAAAGCTTAAGAAAAGTCACTCCATATGCCCAGGTCAGTCACTCATTCATTAGAAGGAGGCCACTGCAAAGAAAGAAACGGTGAAAGGAAAGCCTTTGTAAGTCCGATTGCTCACACAGGCTATTCAACAATTTTAAAAAATTATCAATGAGAAATATGATGGTTCAGGTGACTGGTCAGTTACATTTTTTTTATTTTTAATTACACTTTATTTACTTGGTATCCCCCCTCTAGTTGCCTCCCTCCTCCCCTCCCAATACCTTTCTTCCTTCCCCTTCTCCACACACTCCCCCCCCCAAGTCCACTGGTAGGGGAGGGTTTCTTTTTCTTCCTTCTGATCCTATTCTGTTAGGTCTCATTAGGAGTGGCTGCATTGTCTTCCTCTGTGGTCTGGTAAGGCTGCTCCCCCCTCAGGGGGAGGTGATAAAAGAGTAGGCCAATCAGTTCATGTCAGAGACAGTTCCTGTTCCCATTACTATGGAACCCACTTGGACACTGAACTGCCATGGGCTACATCTGTGCAGGGGTTCTAGGTTATCTTCATTCATGGAACTTGGTTGGGGTATGAGTCTCAGGAAAGACCCCTGTGCTCAATTTTTTTGGTTCTGTTGCTCTACTTGTGGACCTCCTGTCCTCTCCAGCTCTTACTATTATTTCCCACTTCTTTCATAAGATTCCCTGGTTTTGCCTTGGTACAAGCACTGTAGCCTGGTTGTATACATTTATATAATTCAAATGAAATAGATACATTTTTTATTTGATAGGTAAAATGGCATTTTATATTTTGTACTGTTTGTGCAATATGATGTCATTAATTTATTTACATATAGTATACATGTATGTGTCCATGTGTGTTTGTGAGAAGGTATATGTTCACACATGTGTGTGTGTGCATGTAGAGGTAAGAAGTAACCTTCAGGTACCATTTGTTAGGAGTCATCCGCCTTGTTTTTTGAGGAAAGGTATTTTCCTGGGACCTTGGGATTGATACTTTTATCATATTGATTGGATACTTACTTTAAGATCAGATCTTCAGTATTATCAGATTCTCATCTAAGAGTGGTCATGACCCAGAGGAAGAGACACACAGTAAACAAGCAGGCATCTTACAGCATGGAAAGGGCTGGCATCAGCCCAGATGCTCAGGAACTGACACAGAACACTAGTTCTGGATGGGATAGCATGAGGGAGGTTAATGAAATGATGACCACTGTATTTCATTTTAGACAAAGGGAACATAGGTGAAGACCTTCTGGGTAAGATGGTGTTCCAGGAAAGAATGATTAGCATAGAGAGGGGAACCATGAAGGATTAGACATAGCTGCAATGCAAGGAATTTGTAAGGCATGGGTAATGCCTTAAAATGAAGGCCTTGGGTTTGCTTAAGTATCATGTGTAGCATGAAGTGATGCTTATGATATAATGATAACAATAATAAAATTTACCTTTATGCAGTTTTTATTTATACTTCACACATTTTTCTCCCTTAATTCTCACAATGATTTTTGTGAAAACAATTTTTAGCTGATTTAACTGAGGCAAAATACTCTTCTCCAGAAAGGCTTCTCCAGCTGAAAATTCTAAAGGCAGAAGTGGCTTTTCTTGTGTGTTTCAAAGGAAGTACCTTTCCTGGGACACATATGTAAACATTGAAATGATCAAAGCCTCATATTTCAGTGCTAGGCAAGCAGTCACAGACAGGGAAACATGCCTTGTGGTTGTTTATGGTTGGTTCATTTCTCACAGGGTTTAAATGACCCGTGCTTCTCCAGCAGGTTAGACTGGCCAGTGAATTGGCCTGCACCATAATGCTGGAGGGACGGTACATGCTGCAACACTGTCTTTATGCTTCTCTGCTTTGCAGCATAATCTTTTGCAAAAACAGGCAAAATTGAAGAATCAAACTTAAAAGTAGAAGAATCAACAGATGTCATGGATATTTTTAAACCAATTACCGAGGCATCCCTGCAGAAGTAGGCACATGAAATATAGATGTTTCTGCACCAAATTTGATTTATTTCTGAGCCCATCCCTTCATCACAGCTCCAGTTACATTGCAATATATTCAGAACAAGCCAGTGAGCAATCAGGGGCATTCCTAACTGTTAGCAATCCCGCAGACAGTGTACAAGGCTTATTATTGCCATCAGTTCTAATCACAGTGACCACTGAGCACTGATTTACCACTCAGGGTTAGAAGAGAGAAGTACTTCTCAGACCCTCTCTACTGGCTAATCAAGTAAATATTCAGTTCCTGTTTTGATCTTTCAGGTTCCACACAGGGCAGATATCATTGGAAATACACACGCTAGGGCCACGGTGCCCATGGAACAGTTAACATCTCTAAAAATTTGTAGTATGTAACCGCTGTACCTCCCAGTATAATTCCATGCCAAGTATCTCACTGCTCATGGCATGTGATAATGCTCTGTGTGATAGTAATATCCCACTAATAAGGACAGGTGTTGTATCTAAATCATCAGTGCACAGTCATGGAGCTTCTTAATTTGTGCTAGGCACTGAGGATACTATGATGATAAGATAGATAAGGTTACTGCCATCCTGTAACTCAGGGGGAAAGAAAGTATTCAACCAGGAATCACAAACATGGTGACTATTATGAAACTCCTATTTCGTCCCTTTCCATATTTAGTACAATAATTCTCAAAGTGTCATCCTTGAAATAACAGCAGGGGTTCCATCTGGAAAGCCTGAAAAGTTGTTAGCATGCTTATTCTTGAACCTCACCTGCCACTTGCTGATTTCAGAACTCTAGAAGTGGGATCTAGCAATTGATGGCCTAATTATTTTTTAAAATTTATTTATTTATTTTTATTTATTACAGTTTATTCAATTTGTATCCCAGCTGTAGCCCCCTCCTTTGTTCCCTCCCAATCCCAGCCTCCCTCCCTCTTCTCCATCCATGCCTCCCACAGTCCACTGATAGGGGAAGTCCTCCTCCCCTTCCATATGACCCTAGCATATCAGGTCTCATCAGGAGTGGCTGCATTGTCCTCTTCTGTGGCCTGGTAAGGCTTCTCCCCACTCAGGGGGAGGCAATCCAAGAGCCAGCCACTGAATTCATGTCCACTTACTAGGGAACCCACTTGGACACTGAGCTGCCATGGGCTACATCTGTGCAGGGATTCTAGGTTATCTCCAAGCATGGTCTTTGGTTGGAGTATCAGTCTCAGAAAAGGCCCCTGAGCCCAGATTTTTTGGTTCTGTTGCTCTCCTTCTAGAGCTCCTGCCCCCTGCAGGTATTTTTATTTCTCCCTTATTTCATAAGATTCCCTGCACTCTGCCCAAAGTTTGGCTATGAATCTCAGCATCTCCCTTGATACCCTACAGGGTAGAGTCTTTCAGAGTCCCTCTGTGGTAGGCTCCTGTCCTGTTGCCTGCTTTCTCCCTCTTTTAATGTCTATCCCATTTGCCTTTCTGAATAAAGATTAATTGATCATCTCACCCAGGGACCTCCTTCTTGCTTAGTTTCTTTAGGTATACAGATTTTAATATGATTATCCTATATTATATGTCTAATATACACTTATCAGTGAGAATATACCATCTGTGTCTTTCTGTTTCTGGGATACCTCACTCAGGATGATCTTTTCTAGTTCCCACCATTTGCCTGGTAATTGCGTAATTTCCTTGTTTTTAATTGGTGAATAGTATTCCATTGTGTAAATGTACCATAATTTCTGTATCCATTTCTTTACATGTTTCTCTGCCATTCAATATTTCTCTATTGACAATTCTCTGTTTAGCTCTGTACCTCATTTTTAATTGGAATACTCGATTTGTTGATTTTTGACTTTTTGAGTTCTTTATATATTCTGGATATTAGTCCTCTTTTCGATATAGGGTTGGTGTAATCTATTGTTTTGTTCTCGCATCAGTTTCCTTTGCTTTACAGACGCTTTTCAGTTTCATGAGGTTCCAGTTTTTGATTGTTAATCTTAGAGCCTGTGCTGTTGGTTCAGGAAGTTGTCTCCTGTGCCAATGAGTTCAAGACTCTTCCCCACTTTTTCTTCTAAACAGGTTTAGTGTGCCTGGTTTTATGTTGAGGCCTTTGATTCACTTGGACTTTAGTTTTGTGCAGGGTGGTAAGTATGTATATATTTGAATTTTTCTACATGTAGATATCCAGTTAGATCAGCACCACTTGTTGAAGATGTTATCTTTTTTCCATTGTATGGTTTTAGCATCTTTGTCAAAAACCAGGTGTCCATAAGTGTGTGGGTTTATTTCTGGGTCTTCTGTTCCATTCCATTGATCCACCAGTCAGTTTCTATGCTAGTCCCATGCAGTTTTTATTACTGTTGCTCTATAGTACAGCTTGAGATCAGGGATGGAGATACCTCCAGAGGATCTTTTATTGTAGAGGATTGTTTTAGCAATTCTGGGTTTCTAGTTATTCCATATGAAGTTGAGAATTTTTCTTTCCAGGTCTGTAAAGAATTGTGTTGGTAATTTGATGGGAATTGCATTGAATCTGTAGATTGCTTTTGATAAGATGGCCATTTTTACTATTTTATTCCTGCCAAGCCATGAGCATGGGAGATCTTTCCATCTTCTGATACCTTTTTCTATTGCTTTCTTCAGAGACATGCTTGCCTAATTCTTAAGTTCGAGAACCACTATTTAGACCTAGTCAGGTAGAAACACATAGTGGCTTGATCATACCAAAGTGAAATACTGGTATAGAAACAAGAAAATATGTAGCAATCACCTGGGTACCATGATGAAAATCTGATCTTAAGGCCAAAACTGAGCACTTATCTTTTTTCACACCCAGAATATAAAGCCTGCTATGAAGAGATATACCTCTTCATCAGCTCACTCCCAGCTGTCTGTATACAGCATTGCAGAAGCACCCGATACACATGATCATACAGAAAATTTCAGATCATCACTGTCCATCCCAAAGGAAGATGTGAGCACATCGCCTCAGCACAGAAGAGTGAAAGCAGAGGCGAAGCTTTTCTTACAGGTATCACTAAGGGTGAGGGGGAGAGGAAGCAAGAAGGGGCTAACTGGTTATGTCCTTGTCGTTTTTCATTTAATGTGAGGAAGTTATGTGTATCCATAGGCTAGACTTTGATATTTCAACTAACATAATTGATCTGAGCAACTCAGAAGGATTAGCATTTGGACCTTGTGAATATTTTTTCGTATATGGGACCTTCAAGATCCATCTCTAGATCATCCTGGATCATATGCTGGGCTATTGTTAGCACACCATGTTAGAGAACACCATAAATATTCACTTCTTTCTCCTTTTCCTTTCAGACATCTCAGCTTCTCAATATTCTACATTCACACTGAAATTTTAGCTTCCACATATGATAGAACTTGCCTCATTCTTGGTCTGTTTTTCTGTTTTTTTTTTATTTCATTTGATATGATGGCTTCTAATTTTATGCATTTTAACTAATGACATAATTTTGTCCTTTTAAATGACAGTAATAATTCAGTGTATGTGTGTGTACATATTTCTTGTATTTATTCATGTGTTGATGGGTATTAATCTAGCTTTATTCTGCCTCTTGATCATTGTGAGTTTTACTGTTAGAGGTACAGATATGCCATGCCAGTAGCAAAGATATGCCTTTGTCTGCTGATTTCAGGGATGGTTTGGCCACAAATAGTAATTTAATATTGTTATTTAAAAGACCTGTGTATTAGATTCCCTGCACTCTGCCCAAAGTTTGGCTATGAGTCTCAGCATCTGTTTTAATACCCTGCTGGGTAGAGTCTTTCAGAGGCCCTCTGTGGTAGGCTTCTGTCCAGTTTCCTGTTTTCTCCCTCTTTCGATGTCCATCCCATTTGCTTTCTGAATGAGAATTGAGCATCTTACCCAGGGTTTTCCTTCTTGCTTAGTTTCTTTATGTGTACAGATTTTAGTATGATTATCCTGTATTATATAGGGGAGATAGAAAGACCTCTACAAGGAGAGCAACAGAACCAAAAATCTGGGCACAGGGTCTTTTCTGAGACTGATACTCCAACCAAAGACCATGCATGGAGATAACCTAGAACCCCTGCACAGATGTAGCCTATGGTACCTCAGTCTTCAAATGGGCTCCCTATTAAGGGAACAGGGGCTGTCTCTGACATGAACTCACTCAGTGCCTGAATCTTTGATCACCTCCTCCTGAGGGGCAGGTAGCATTACCAGGCCACAGAGGAACACAATGAAGACAGTCCTGATGAGACCTGATAGTCTAGGGTCAGATGGAAGGGAAGGAGGACTTCCCCTATCAGTGGACTGGGGAAGGACATGGGAGGAGATGAGGGAGGGAGGAAGGGCAGAATTGGGAAGGGATTAGGAGGGGCTACAGCTGGGATACAAAGTGAATAAATTGTAATGAATAAAAAACATTTAAAAAGACCCGTGTATTGTTCTTGTAATGTAATTTATATTCCCATCAACAGTGTATAAGACCTTGATATTTTCTACTTTCTTATGTACTTTTTGGAGACACACTGGCTTTGAATTTGAGATCCTTTTTTTCTATGCTTCCTGTGTAATGGGATTGTAAGCATGTGCTATCATTCTTGGCTAACATTCATGTTTTATCTTTTTGATAATAACCACTCTAACCGGAGTAAGATTATATCTCATTTTAGTTTTGATTTGCACTTTCCTCATGACTGGTGATATTGGTCATTCATTTTAAAGTATATTTGTCTGACATCATGTGATGACTTCTAGAACTTTAACCTCATCCTCAATAACATACAGATAGGAATTAGATTATTACCAAAAAGCTCAGTTCCTCCTTTTACAATGTGGGGAAGAAGAATGGAAATATAATCTTCCCTGGAAAGAGAGAAAGGAATCATGGCTTCTTCACCTCAAACAAGGGAAAGAGCTGATTGTACAAGGTGTGTGCCTGTGCCTGTGCATGTGCATGTGTGTGTGTGTGTGTTAGGTAGGATTGGTCAAATATAATTTTGGGGATACAGAGGAAATGCCATTTGATCTGAGTGTATAAATTCCCACCAGTTGGACTCTTTAAATTTTCTTCCTGACTTTTCTTTATTTTTCTGCCTTCCATTCTTCTTGCCTCTTATTTACTTGTCTTAAACAATTGCTCTTTGCTGGACTAATGTTACTAAGTGAGTCTAACAATCCAATGAGCTTTTGAAAAGCCTGATCTAGGGAGATGGCTCAGTGAGTAAGGGGCACTTGTCATCTATCCTAACTATTGGTATTTGACTCCTGGCTCCTACCTGGTTGATATAGACAACTGATATCCTTTTCATGACCAGGCACCAAAGTCTCCTATATTCACAGACTCATCCACAAACCCTACTCTTTTTGTTTATTTGATTTTTATTTTTTCTTCACAATTTATTCATTATAGATCCTGATTGGAGCCCTCTCCTTCAACTCCCTCCAGTCCCACTCTCCCTCCCTCTTCCTGCCTACTACTCTTCCCCTACTCCACTGGAAAGGATAGTTATACACCATTGCCATCTACTCATAGCTTGTTAAGTCTAATCGGGACTGCCTGGATCCTCTTCCTCTATGGCCTGGCAAGGCCACATCACCAGGGGCTAGCTATCAAAGAGCAGTCAACCTAGAGGCAGCCTCTGCTTCCCTCACTCAGAGATCCACATGGAGACCGAGTGACAATTGGCCTTATCTGAGTAAGGGGTCTAGGTCTTCTTCATGCATGGTCCTCCTTTGTTGCATCAGTCTCTGCAGGACCCCCTGGGCTCAGATCCTTTAGCTTTGTTGGTCTCCTGTGGGGCTCCTGTCCCCTCCATGTCCCTCTATTCCCATCCCTCTCTTCTTCCATAAGAGTCCCAGAGCTCTGCACAAAGACAAACCCTACTCTTAATCACCTACTCTCATGCTTCTTTTTAAAGGAAAATGCACAGAATGAAATGGATGCTTGGCAACAAACCAAGTGGAAAGGCATGGTAAGGCAGCACATGTACCGTGTACTTCAATCTGTCTATGCCTATGTTAGAGTTATTTTAAGTAGCACATACTCTAGTATTCATCTTCTTTTATTCAAGTTCTTAACAAAACAAGAGAAAATAAGAGAGGAATCAGATGAGAAAACCATTATTAATGGTCCAGATTAAGTTCAAGAATACTGCTTAGTTCATGAACCTTAAATTTTTCATACTAGTCCATTAGTCTTGGATTTGGAAGAGCTCACCTAAGAGAAAACTTTTGTTTAGCTATCCCACTGGTCTATCCATGGAAAGACAAACCTGTTAATGGCTTTTGATGGATACTCCCTACCTGCTTGGATACGTGGGTTGACTGAAATGTCTAAAATTCACATATCTCAAATCAACCAATGTGGAGAGAAAGCAACAGGCAGAGACTGAGTAAAACTTTTCTATGTAGAAGATTGCTTCAAGAGAAGAGATGGTTTTTACACAGGAATAATCATACTCCTTTCTGTTTTTATCTTCCCTTCTTATCGCTAAACAGAACAGTAGAAATGAAGGTGTGAAATCGTTAAGAGAAAAAATAGTTGTAACCTCTATGTTAGAGAAGAAGCAATCTCATCTGAGGTCTTGGAGAAAAGGTTGACATTGGATTAGATGAAGTTGAGATGGATCTTGAAATGACATCTGGTACTACTAACAGGAGAAAGAAAGCATTCTTTATAGAAGGATGCTTGGTAGTGTCACTGTTCACCTGTATTGGGAAATGCTGAAATGTTAAAAAGATCAGAGAAAGGGGGCTCTCCTAGTTAGGTAAAGTATGAAGGGAAACATTTTCCCTGCAAAAACAAGATATTGAATCTTCTCCAAGTTCTGCTACCTTCAGTGTAGACTCCTGATTTCTGCAACTCAGGACAGGAGAATCTTATTCTTTTTCAGTGTATCATTTTAGTTCACAGGGTGGTGGTGAAAGCTGTTGTCTGAAACACTCTACAGCTACTTTTGCTTGTTAAAGAGATGAGTAAGATGCTTGAGCAAAAATAGGAATCTTTCAAATATAAAACACAGCTGAGTTTCATCTTATAGGGTCAAAGAAGCAAGAGACATTTCTTTTTTCAGAAAAATTTCACAGAAAAGCTACTTTGGAAGGTCTGGAGTGCTGGATTCATCACACCAAGGGCACTTGTGCTTTTGCTTTAGGGGAGAAAGGGATGCTACCACTCTGTGTTTCAGGAAATGAATATTTTTGTCTGTGAGAACAGTGTTGGGTCATTTTCTTTTAAAAATTGCTTCATGTATTCCACAGAGTCTGTGGAAGATAGAATTTATTTTACCTAAGAATCAAGAAGATGTGGGAATAGGCTATGTTTGCCCCTGTTCTTTACTAAACAGGTAGGTAACACAAGATTGGAGAAAAATAAGCATAGTGAACCCCAAATGGGCCAGCTTCTGGACAGACACTAACAGTACTTTCTTTAAACCATAAAGTAACCCCTCCCTTATTGTCATTCTCTTTATGTGTGTGAATAAACCAGTCATTGGAAACCAACATACAGTTTTTTTCTTTGCTATCTTATAGCCATAATTCTTACTTGCTAGTAATATTAAAACATTTCAAGAGTGTCCCTCAGAAGTTGATGTCTATTCTTTGTGCTCTATCAAAAGCACATGTCCATTTTTAAAAATTCTCTTTAAAGTTCAGATTTTAAAGATTTATTTAATATATGCTTCTTAAGGCTAATGTCCTTCTTAAAGATGAAAGTTTTACAAATCCCTTTTAATCACCAAAGTAACACCTTTTTCTTTTTCAGGTTTTATAATTAAGCCTTGTTGAAACCACTTTAATTTCTGTTGCCTTCATTTATGTATAGTGCCCACAGACAAGCTCCATCACTTATAGGAGTCTTAATGGCCTGCTCTTCCCATGGTTGGCATGGGGTGAACTGAAGTATTTCATGAGAAATGTTCAGTACTCATCCTGGCTGCTTGATTAAATAATAGACATCCACATTGCTACTCAAGTTTTGGTATCTTTACCTGGTTGATGTCACATATCTTCAGTGGAATGGGATTGAGTGATAGGTTCAGGCCTGACACAGAGAGGTTAGACAAGCCCTTCATCAGGCTGTGTAGAGGTTCTGTGATTGCTTAGGTCATCAACTGGTGCCATATGATATATTTTATGTCCTACAAGCTCTATAGGTTTTTCATTAGGGGATAATTTGCTCATTTGTTGAGACAGGGTCTTGCTACGTAACCCACACTGACTTTGAACTTGTGGTCCTCTTGTCTTGGTCCCCATGTGCTAGATTTATAAATTTGTGTCACCAAATCTGGCTCATTGGTGCAGTTTTGATACTTACTAAAATCAGGTGAACCAGAGAACCTAATTGCTGTGGCGGTCAGCCTAGTCTCTTCATTCATGAAGATATCCCTAGCACCTAGATCAAAAGCTAGTACCAAGCAAGCCCTGAGTATTTACCTTCCACTTAGTACTACAAATCCTTCTAAGTAGGTAAGTAATTAGGCAAGCAGCAATTTCCTGAAGGGTTAATTCTATGCCAAAATAGCATATTTCATCCACTCATTCATTCTTTAGCATGTTCACCATGCTCTAAGCTTTATGACATGCAATTGTGCAGGGGCAGATGTGAACTGGGCATGGATTCTTCCACCAGGCTTGTTGTGGATTAGTAACAGAGAAGTCATGTTATAAATGCCTTCATTCCAAGAAAGAAACAACTAGAGATGACAAAGGTGTCCAGGTAACATTATGGGAGTTCTCAGGAGAGACCAGACCTTTAGTTGGCGAAACTGGGGTGGCAATAACATTTGAACAGACTTTTAAAAGTTACCTTTATATGTTTTTTTCTTCAAACAATTGAGGAAAACAACAAGCTGCTGAGCAAGTAAATAAGTCTCTCTCTCTCTCACACACACACATGAGAGTAACTCTTTAACTGTCTTGATCAGCTGTTTAACTTTACCAGCTAGTTTAGTCCATCAAAGCAATCAACCCTGTTTGGGTGCCAGTGTTTCATGAGTTCAGTGGCAAATGAAGCATTACATTAGCACAGCTCAGTGTCTGTTCTCCACTCTTTACTATGAGAGTTCTTACTTCAACAATTCATTAAAAGCTGGTATCTGTGCCAAGCTCCCCCTTGCTTCCATCCCCTTCTCTTCTTCATTAAAACAAAGCTATTATGCAATCCTATTCCTCTGCCCAGGGCTCATTCTAAAAATGTCATGCAAATACTGCTGCTACTGCTGATTATCACCAGGAGGCAGCAGGAAGTGGCAGCAGCTAGCAGGCGTTTTTCTCTTGAGTCTAGTTTGGCAAAATGCTCTGTTTGGAATGGGCCATGAGTCCCTTAACCACATGGTAGAAGATGGTTCACCGAGGGAGGAAAATGGACAAAAGTGAAATAAGGGTAAGGTGAAAGTCTGAATGCCTGAATCAATAAATTATGAAACGTTTGTGCTACCGAGAGGCTTTGATCTGCTGTGGCCTAATAGCACAGACTAACTGAGCCTAGACTGAGGCCCTACCACAGTGGTGTGGCTTGCGCAAGTGCACGCAGCTGCTGAGGCAATGCTAAGTGGCACCAAGTGTTCTTTTCAGAGTACCTGCGCATCTTGCCTCCTACACGGAGAGATGGGACATGGACAGGTGCTCTCAGTTAGGACCTCTCTCACTGACTGATTTTCAACTGAGTGAATGGATGCACAGCACGGCAAAGCTATGGAGGTACCTTTGAGAAGCTTGTTCATGAAGAAGAAAGGTGAGCTGGTGAGGGAAATTTAATAAAGTCGTATGGCAGGTGAGTGATAGATGGTGAACTTGCAGGAGTGCACTGCCACCCACAGGGGTGGCTGCCATTTTCAACTCCCAGGGGCTTAAACTCACTGCTTTCTAAACTACACCAAGAAGAAGTTCCTGTTGCACTCCATCTTCTCCCTGCCCCCCCCAATACTGTCATTCCCAAACATAGTAAGACTTCCAATTTCCATGGCCTATAACCTTCTAGAAACTCACAACTCACATATAAAACATCACTGTGGATCTGTCTGTTGTATGGTACTGGCTAATCATCTCGGTAACTTTTCTATTGCTGTGATAAAGACCAATGACCAAAGTAAACTTGGGGAGAGAAGGGTTTGTTCCATATTACACTTCCTGGTAACCATTAATCACTGAGGAAAGTCAAAGCAGGAACTCAAGCAGGCCAGGAACCTGCAGGCAAGAATTCAAGCAGACAGCATGAAGGTATACTGCTTACTGGCTTGCTCTTCATGGCTTGCTCAGCTGAAATTTTTTATAGACCTTGGTACTTCCTGCCTCAGGGATGGTATCATGCAGAATAGGGTGGCCTTCCCACATGAATCATGAAATCAGAACATGTTTCACAAGATTGCCACATCCCAGTATTATTGAGGCTTTGTTGTTGTATTTGTTTTTTTTCAATTGAGGTTCCCCTTTTCTCAGAAGACTAGCTTGTGCTAACACAATCACCCCAACTCCCTCTTTTTTCCCTTTGTGTACAAGGGGTGGTTAAGCAAGGACCCACAACTTTCCTCATTAGCATCTCTGTAGGTTTTGGGGCATGAATGAGTGAGGAAGTGCTCTTCTCAGACCCCATCCCCACTTAGTCCTGCTCTCATCTTGCCTCAAGGAGGAGGTCATCTCTAGGTACTCATTTGCTTTCTTAGCCGCTTAGTCCAGAATTAAGTTCAGCTCCTTGAAGGGAAACAATCAAAATGAGTTTGCTTAGCATTTTATTGTAGACTCCCTCTTACTGGTGACTCAGAAGTGGTAGCGTGGAAGACGCTTTCTCAAAGAAAGAAGCAACATCTAACTCTCTTACATCCTTCCTCATACTTTCCCTCTTCTCCTGGTAGATGCTTAAAAAATTAACTTTCTAATTTTCTGTATTTTTTTTTTTTACAAAATACATAATATTGCTTTAAAAATCAAGCCATAGATGGCAAGGAGAAAAGAAAAGAAAAACAAGCAAATCACACCTAATTCCATGCTTTCCATTGAAGCTTTCAAAGACTCTCAAATCAGGATTTTTGGGATAATTCTTCATGGTTGTTGGTCTTAATTGTGGAGAATATGAAATAATACAGAACACATATGGGGACTGGGGTATAGAAAGATAACAGTTAAACATTATATGTGTGCACCATAAACATTTTGTGATACTTGCAAAGCATGAGAAACAAAGAACTTTGTTCTGTGGAGATACAGGACCTCATCTGCCCAGGTTAGGTGATGTGCATTGTCTACATATGCTTATTTACTTTCTGATGATGCAGCTGCATGAAGACAAGGACTACACAGTTCAAGGAAGCATGAGGCCCAAGGGCCAAGTACCTTCACTCTCTAATCTATCCATAGCAGACAGTGACAATTAATCATGACCCCTACATTCTGGTGGATTCAGCTGGAGCTTCAGATTTCTCAATTTTATTCCTAATAAATCAAATTCTACCTGCAGAGTAGATCTGTCATATAGGACAAAATCCATTTACTGTGGCTAACACAAAATAGAAATAGAAATAGAGCAGCAAACAAAGCTAGGCAAACCGAGTAATAAAATTCAGCGTGCGAGTTGAGATTATGAGGCACCAACCTGTCCTTGTCCCTTCTGGTTCTTTGTGGTGAGTACCATCCAAACACTCAAGCTGGGATAACAATTTAGATTTCTGGTTTCAGAAGCTAGTTTCAGGAAAACTCAAGATATGCAGAAAAAAAGTATTCTTTCTCTTATTTATTTGAGGGAGGGGGTGATTTGCAGTTCTTGATTAACTGTTCTTTGTATCACTAAATCCTATGCTGCAACTCAGCTCAGGGAGACTTTATCTCACCACAATTTTATGTTGATTGCTGGGGCTACAGAAGGGCAATTACTCCAAAATAAGAGATAAAATGGGATCCTAGAAGGCATCTTGATAAAGCAGACTTCATGTTGCAAGGATATTACATATCCTAGTTTTTTTTTCTCTCTCTCCTTTAAGTTTTATTTTATTTTTGTATAACTGTGTTGTGTGTCTATGTGTCTGTATATGCAACATCTAGGTGGGTACCTGTGGAGGGCATTGAATTCCTTGGAGCATGAGTCACAGGTGGTTATGAGCCATATAATATGGAGACTGGCAATTAAACTCCTTGTGTTAAGACTGTTAAAGACTGCAGCCTTTTAAAAAAATTATTTATTCATTTTATATTCCAGTTGTAGATCTCCCCCTCCTCTCCTTCCAATCCCACCCTCCCTTCCCTTCCCCTCCCCTAATCCTCAGGAAAGGGGATCCCTCCTGCCCACATACCCCAGTGCATCAAGTCCCATGAGGGCTGAGTTTTTCCTCTTCTCCTGTGGCCTGATAAAACAGTCCTGTCAGGGGGAAG
This sequence comes from Psammomys obesus, assembly GCF_907164565.1. Taxonomy (NCBI): domain Eukaryota; kingdom Metazoa; phylum Chordata; class Mammalia; order Rodentia; family Muridae; genus Psammomys; species Psammomys obesus. The sequence goes on from NW_026596079.1 coordinate 11,128,543, forward strand.
TGATCAAAAAGCAGACAACAGAGTCCATGTCAGAGACAGCCCCTGCTCCCCTTACTAGTTAACCCACACGAAGCCTGAGCTGCTCAATGGCTAACTACATGTAGAGGCCATTGGTCCAGTCCATGCATGGTCCTTGGCTGGTGCTTCAGACTGCACAGGCCCTTCTGAGCCCTGGTTAGTTGTCTCTGTTAGTCAAGAGCTCCACAGGACTGAGGTCTTTTAATACATTTTGCCTTATGGATATGGCCATGAGTCTACGGGGCCATAGAGTAGAATATGCCTCTTAAGCACATTTATTTGAACACTTGGTCTCCTTGTGGGGTCTCTGATTGGGGGAGGTTCTGAAGTGTAGCCATGATAGAGGAATCAGTCACTGGGGGTGGAATTTGAGAGTCCATAGCTTTTCCCTACTTCTAGTTTGTTCGTGTTTTCTGTGTGTGGTTGAAGATATCAGCTCCTCAACTTCTTGTTCTGGCCACCATTGCCACGCTTTTCTTTCATTATACTCTCTCTCTCTCTGTCTCTGACTCCCTCTTTTTGTAACCAGAAGCCATATGAACTCTTTCTTCCATGACTAATTTAGTTTTGATCATGCTGTCTTATCATGGCAGCAAAAAGTAACCAATACAGAAGTTGTGAGTCCTTTGAAATAGCACTACATGCTCTAAAACATCCCTCTGGCTCCCAACTTTCTCAAGCACAAAGGCTAACCTTTGCCATATTCTTGGCCCTGTTTGAACTGCTTGCTTGTAACTCATTTTGCTCCTCACATCAATCCTGCATGGATAGCAGTATGATTACACACAGAGAGACTGGACATAGGGTTATTATATAACCTGTAGCAGGTTAAATAGCAAACAAACTCCAAACCAGGTTTGGAATTCAGACAGTCGATATTCAGAACTACACTGCTTGCAAGTTAGCAGTCAGCAGTGCTCGATAAGGGGTGAAATTACAAATATTATTGTTAAAACATGGGGAAAATGTTTTGGAAGTGCATGTCCCTACAGCAATTCTTGGGTTTTGGAAAGGTAATTTGATACAGAGGCTGAGGAAGGAGAAATGTCATATTGATACAATGCATGCTTTATTCAAGGGGCCACAATAAATGCCTTTACACATTTCTTTAACTTCCTTCCCAAAAATCTCACCATTAGTTCTGGAAGAATGGATTCTTGATGTCTACGTAGCTTATTGGTAGTGCAGTTAGAATTCAGAGCCTACTCAGTGTTTCTTCAGTTTATAAATGTTTTTATTGTAGCTTAGGAAATTTTTTTAAAAAAAAGCCCTTCTCTGAAAGAGAAAAATGAAGTTAATTTAGTGATTTGGGACTCTGGTGCTTTGCTGTGGAAAGGAATCCTCTAAGGGAAATATTTGGGTTCTAGCATCATTTCCTAGAGTCTACAGGACCATGGGAAGGACACAGGTGGACATTAGAAGTATGTGACATCTCAAATAGCTTTCTAAGAGGCCAATAATTCCATGATTCTGAGCTCCTTTCTGTAGCTTCTGACCTATGTAGAGGTTTTACTAGAAAGCAATTAAAAATCCCAACTCAATCTAATTTATACTTAAGAGGGAAGAAATAATAAAGTATATGAGCCCAAACTCAGGAAGATCCTTCATTTGGAGTTGCTTTTAGCAATTGAGAAGGCCAGTACTGTTTATTTTATTGAGAACTAAGCAATAGCTTATTTGCGGTCCTGACATTATACCACTGCCACAGCTCTAGCCTAATAGTTTATGGCAATGGAACAGAAGTGCTGCCTGGAGAGGAAGGACGTACACCTGATTCCATCCTGATTTACCTTGGTTTAGCAAATTCTCAGAGCAGTCTTTAATTCTTGTTTATGGATCTCTCAATATTTTTCCTTTCTCCATTGAGGCAATGAGAAAACTGCCTAGAATATGGTCTTTCATTCTTATCATTATTAAAACTTCCTTAACACTAACTGGTACTTCTATATCATATTCCCTAACCCCTTAGGGCTTACAAAATCACCATGAAAGAGTGGGTGAAAAGAATGTAAGGGTCAAAGGATGGGTAGGACAGCCAAGAAAGTGTTTTCCAGACATAACATCATTGTAGCACATATGAACTCACAGTGGCTATAGTTGCTTACACAAGACCTGCATAAAATAAAGCCTATCAATACTCCAGTATGGATGGGGCAGTTAATGAAGTTTCACCTTAGCTGGGGAGCTATTGGCAAGGATGGCTGATGCAGGAGGAAGAGTTACTCATTTTTTTCAGGGCTGTAGTCCTGGCAGGCTGTTTGTGCTCCAGTGGATGGCTCTACACCCATGTACTGACTGAAAGAGCTAATTAGATCCAATAGATTAAAAATTAAAAGAGAATATGAAGTTGGTAGAGAGACTTGGGGGCTTCTTGAGAGTTGCAAAGAAGGAAACAGGAAAAAGTATGATTACAACATACTATGTACATGTATAGAAGTTCTTAAAGAATAAGTAAACTATACATTTAAAACATTGTATTCTACCCAGGGCAAGAGAAGTCATGGATCTTGGAGAAGAACCTACAATCATCACTTTACTCAACCAGCAAAATTCCCATCTACATTCTAAATATTTGTCGTTATGGCCACAGATCACTGTAGTCCTTATCACCCATCAAAGAAACTTTTCTTTGCAACAGATGGAGACCACTACAGAAAAACACAACCAATAAATGCTTTTGTTGAGCCCAGTTCTAATGGATATGTCTTCAATACAGTTCCTGCACCTAACCATGGAAATCATGAAAGGTATTTTATTTTCTCCTGGGCCACTCAGGCATTCATTCATTCATTCATTCATTCATTCATTCATTCATTCATCTATTCATTCATCTATCTATCCAACTTAAAGTTTTATTTAGTTTCTCCATATGAGAGCTAAAACAATTAAAAAATTTAAGGTTCTTACATAGGGCAGTCTTGGCTTTTTATAAGGAGAAGAAAAGAGCAACATGCTTGGGAGTAAGAGGACACAAAGACAAAGACATAGAAACACACATACACAGATATAGAGAGACAGAGACACACTACACAGAGAGAGAGTAATAGAGAGGGAGAAAGACAGACAGAGAGAGAGAAAGAGAGATTATATTCATAGAGACACAGAGACAGACTGACAGAGAAAGAAAGAGAGGAGAGAGAGAGGATGAAGAAGGTGGTTCTGGATTTTAATATCAACAAACCGCCATTGCAATATTCTAAGAAGAAAGATGCTCCCAGTGTTGATTTTATTTTATTTTACATTCTACCTCTTTTGGGAAGTATGTTGTAGAGGCAACTGTATTAAGAGAGAAGCTCTTAGGAAAAGTATTGATGACAGACCAGCCAAGATGATAGCTTGCTCTGATCTTAGTTTTATGAAATGGACTCTAAAACAGGTGATTATATTTAAGTAATGATTTTTTTTTTTTGTAGTGCCAACAGGGCTTGTTGATTGGCAAGAGATGAATGGGCAAGGAAAGAGAAAGCAATGCCAGAATTTTAGCTTTGGTAACAAAATTACCACTGATGTCCTTGCTCAAAATAGGGAAAGGCAAGGTTTGGACAGTGGAGAATTTAAAGTCTTTCCAGCTTTAACTGTCCTTGACCCTCAGGAGAAGCCAGAGCAGGTGCAGTGCAGCCAGCATTTTGGACTGAGTGCCTTTGGTGAGCAGCTGCAGTAGTCACAGGAACAAAGCCTATTTATGCCAAAATTTCCAGTGAGGACTCAGAGGTGAGGATGTTGGCTGAGCTTGAACAGATTTGCTGATCCAGCACAGGCGGGAACAGGCACACTCTGCTTCTCTGAGACTTGGCTGTCTGGTCTAAAACCGAATCTCATCTCATACCATTCATCACTGAAGGGCAGGGCAGTTAATAATAATTAGGAGGTGTCAAGGGAACCTCTAATGCCTCAGAAAAGCCTGTGCTATAAGGCCATTCCTGCTTGAGTCCTTTCCATGTATTCAGTGACTTTAAACAATATTTACCTATTTAATTTTATGTGTATGTGTGTGCCTCCGTGCATGCATCAAGTGCATGCAGGGGTCCACGGTGGTCAGAAGAGGCACTTCATCCTCTGTAACTGGAATTACAGTGAGCTGATGCGTGAGATTGAGGAGCCAGACCTAGATCCTCTGTTTGAGGAGCAAGCACTCTCAAACTCTGAGCCCCCTCTCTATCCCCTTATGTGGCAGTTTTATATTTCCCCCTCTTTGTTAAAATATAAGTACATCACTTTGTCTACCTTTTCTCCTTCCGGCCTCTCCCATGACTCTTCCAATCTTTCCTTGTCCTTCCTCACTCTTTCTCAAACTCATGTCCTATTTCATTTTTCTAAATTTCTTTTGACAATTTCATTAAGCACGCAATGTGTTAAGAACATAACATTTCTTTCTTTTTTACTTTCCCAATTCTTTTATTTTTAATTCTAGAAGATGAATTTTATTTCATGAATGGGAGGATACAGGATGAATTAAGGTTCTTTAAAAAACAAACTTTTGGGCGGGATATATATCATATATATCTATATATGTCATATATGTGTATATATAGCCATATAATATATGCCTATATCCTTCCTTCACACACATACACACACACTTCTGAGTCTGTTTAGTAGTGTTTGTGTGCATATAATTTCAGGGCTGATCATTTGATATTGGACAACCAATTAAGGGTCTCATCTCTGGGGAAGACTAATTCTTTCTTTCTCAACATTCCTTAGTTGCCTCTAGTTCTTTGTTTAGGACTCACGAGATTTCCTCCTTCCATGTTAGCATGTCTGTTGGTTCTGTCATTGCTTGAATCTTGTTTAGGTAGTCATCTTGTGGTATAAAGGGTGTAGTTTGACACTTCGTGGGATCCAGGAACTCCTATAAGCTACTCCACAACCTACTGTAAATTTGTTTCTGCTTTAACTACTTAAATTGGAAGTAACCTCACAACAGAGGTTATAAATCTATAACAGGCATGATTATAACAAGCAGAAAGTCAAGGGAGCATCATGGCACAGGTGGAAGAAAGAGAGTAAGAACCAGAGCTTGGGAGGATTGCAGTAAAACAGTGCTTCTGGAATGACAGGAATGTCTCATTTATAAACTCAGAGCAGTTGGGGTTCCCTGCACATAGCTTCCACAAGGTCATTCTAGCCAAACTTTTATTGTGGATGAGCAAGGAGTTCATAAGCCTCCCAGCTCGAGGTGAGAAGTTGTTGAGAGTTGACAGGTAGCTTTTTTCAATAGTGTGGCCCAAGGTGAGTTGCCTGCTCTGCAGTGGATTGCTCTACACTCATGCAGGTATAGGCAGCACTACTCAGACTCTGAGTTTAAAAAAGGGAGGGGGGATGAAATTGTGAGGGAATCATGATGGGATGATGGGAATATCTAGGAGGAATTGGAGAGGGAGTAGATAGGATCAAAATACATTGCATGCATGTGTGAAATTCTCAAAAGAGCTTCATAAGGGAATCTGTGATTACTGAGAATGTGGCTAGGTTGGGTGTAGAGGCAGGAACACTGAAATGAATCTGTGATAGTTAACCCCCAGTGAACATACCTTTACTTGGGTGAACTTCAGTGAAGGAACAGCTTTGTTAGATTCACAGCGCTTAGGTTGTGGACTTTGTTGTACCTCTGCAGGGAACTTGCGATCCACAGAACGGGGGCATCATTATTTACCAGACACTTGTCTACTGAGTCTGTCTGCACTTTAACAGGATCCGCAGATAAACAGACAAGAAATACTTATTCATACTGCAGAACTTAAAAGAAAAAGTGACAAGTTGGGTGTGGTACATACCTGTGTACCCAGCACTTTGAAGTAAAGGCAGGACTGCCCATACTCCTGCTACTGACCACACCTCTATCTCTGGAGGTTCCCCTCCCCCCACCAGAGGAACTCCCTGCCGTGAAACACAACAAACATCCCACTGAATGGAAACTATGACTTCCCCCTGGTCTATTTGTCTCCTGATGTGCTTGGTCCGGATGGGCAACAAAGGAACTGCAGTTATATCAGAGGTAATTGATACGGACTACTGGAGAAAATTGGACTGAGTATCCATAGTGGAGGTAAGGAAGACTGTATACCCTGTATACAGGATACCCTGTAGGGAACTCTTGGTGTCACCGTGTTCTGTAATTAAGGTCAACGGAAACTATGACAACATAATCCCAGAGGATGATAAATGTTCCACACTTTTCAGGAATGAGGACCCTTCCAAGGAAAACAGTGGGATCTGCTGATATGCTTTCTGAGAAGAGGGGAAACAGAGAGTGAACAATGGAAGATTTTCGTTACAAATGCCAGCTAAGGCCATGCAACAAGTAACAAGCATGAGTCTTGCAAATGCCAAGAATGTTTTTGCCTTTTTTATAGAATTTTATTTTTTGAGAATTTCATACATGTCTACAACAAAATATATCCACCCCCATCTCCCTCTAATTCATCCCTTATACCTCTTAGCAAGTGTTCTTCCCAAAATCATTTTAAAATTTTACCCAGTAATTCTAGTTCATATGTGCTGTGCTGTTCATATGTGCATGGGTGTGGGACCACCCACTGGAGCATGGCCACATCCTCAGGAGGAAAAGAAGGTTATCCCACTCCAGTAATCATATACCAACAAAAGCTGCATACTACAGGACAGGGCCTGGAGATCGTCTACCTCACCTCTGCCAGGATCTCAGTTGGCTTTCTCTTTCAGGTGCAAATAATCATAGATGCGGTGAATTCAAGATAGCAATGGCCATGTCATGTCCAGAAGACAATATTTCATGGCATTCCTCTCCACATTCTGGCTTTTAAATTCTTTCTGCCTTGTCTCCTACAATGTTCCCTGAGCTTTGTTAATAGGGTTAATATAATTGTCCTGTTAAGAACTGACCACTCCATTTTTATTCTCAGCACTGACCAATTATGCAAATCTTCATTGACTGCTGCTCACTACAAAAAGTTTCTCTGACAAAAATTGAGAGCAGCTGTTGTCTATAGGTATAAATATAAATATCTAGAGTATAGTTGGACAGCATGACTATTTAGCAAGATAATAGTTGTAGGTTCTATGCTAGAGCCTATGATATATGGCAAGAATTACAGTACCAAGAATGAAATTCCCTCCTGTGGGGAAGGCCTTAAATCCAACCAGAAGTGTGTAAGTACAGGTTAAAAGATGTTCCAACATTGAATCAGTGGTATGGAAGAAAGTGTTTAAAGCCAGGTAAGATCTTTGATGTAACTTTTTTTTACCTCCAGGAGCTCTCAAAGCATTTCCTAGAACCATGAAAGCTAGCTAGCAGGAAAGAAGCTTCATGTTTAGTTTGATACTGGTTTTCCTATGTCCTACAGCCAAAGTTTGTGGTGTCTTCAGCAACAGAATATTACCCTGTGGTTATGGTGGGCCAGTAATGGCAATGACAATCAGCTGTTGTTTTGGAGACCTCTGGGACCAGTCTCTTGTAGGGCAAGTATTCCATGCCTTATACTGTGATTTTTTTTTAAAAGGGACATATCTGTGTGCATACACACAAATAATAATCAGATATTTGAACAGCATGATGAGATATCTAGCCTCATGGACTGATCAGCTACTAGGCTCTCAGCTCCCTCAGCATAAAGTGATCATCATTCATTTACCCAGACACTATTGTGTAAACCAATTTAACAAATATATCTTTATAATATGGATTTGTTCTCTTGGTTCGTTTCCAGCTTCTGACTAATACAGAGGTTGAGTAGGAGAAGATGGAATCATGAAATCCAAATAGTGCATAACAACCTCTTATGAGACTGGGCTTATCCTGAATGAAAGAGGATGTTTGTAACATCAGGAGTTTCATATGACAGATGGCAAGGAAAGAAAGATGTTAAGGGGATATCCAAAGGAAGGGAGAAATGGAGAGAGGACTAGGTATCTAGGTGAGTTTGTTTGATAGAAAGGTAGGGAGTTCCTACCTGAGAAATCTGCAGCTCAGCAGTAGCTTGGACATTGTCTGGAGATACTAGGCTCAGTTTCATGGGAGAAACAAACTAAGGCACTCTATTTATTTAAAAATATGCTCATTTGAGCTATATTTAGAGCAGTTGGAAATGGAAGAATAAGAATCTGGCACCAATGAGCTTTGAATTAATAGTCCCAATCTGCCGTAAAGAAGCAAACAATCCAAAGGCCAATGTCCCAGGGCTGACTTTAATTTATTTCTATGACAGCACCTGTTATTTTAGACTTCACATTACAGGGCTTTGTTCCTCAGGATAAACGAGGAAATGTCTTACTGGAATATCTATTTCTGTAATCACAAGGACAGGCAAGAGGAGACTCCCTGTCTACCTGTCACAACCAAAGGTCTATTTCATAGTATACAGGCGCATTGCTTGTTTGGTTTTACTTGCTTCTACTGTTCTCAAGCCTATGTAACTATGTTTTACAATGCTGCTGCACAAAGTTTAGAGCCATTAGAAACTCTAGGGTGTCACCCAGAGTTTGGATGACAATGGACCTGTTTAATCGTTTCCCTAAGAAGTTCTGATAGGACAGTAGGATTGAGGGAACTACTGCAAACCAAGATAGAGTAGAGCATGTTAGAATTCAAAGTACAAAGTTTAGGATACTGTCAGTGCTTAGAAATATATCCCAAAGAGGAATTCCCAATGGCAGCCTCAGAACAACGTGTCTCTGAACTGCTTCTCCTTCCCTAAGGAGTTGAAGAAGCTGTAAATTGTCTTCCCCAAGGCATGCCATAGAAACCAGAGTTACTTTTTGTGAAGTAAGACATCAAAGCTGGAATGAACACTGTAACTTTCCCCCATGCACAGGAGCTGGCTATAAAGAAATAATGGCCCACTTCTAAGAGAAGCAGGACTAAACCTGTTAAGCCAAGAGGACTCCCAGCACACATGCTGGGTTTCCCTACTGCGTCTAAAGTTTTTATCATCTCATACCTGTTTGTCAGACACATCTCTACATGGCTCTTTATGCTTTATCAACCCAAGGGTAAGAATGCTGTGTTCAAACTAGGATTTTAAGATTTCAGTGTAAAGATTCCTGTGCTAAGTGAAACTATACACAAGTACGTTTGGTTTTCTTCCATGACTCTGTCTATTGTTGCTTTATACCAGCAGACTTTATCCATGGACACTCAGAGGGAAAGTTCAGATTCTATACACTGTGATGCTCACTCTGTACCAAAATATCTAGCTGAGACATCACAAGAAAGTTTTAAAACAGACTGGAGCTCAGCTTACTCAACAGGAAAAGAGAAATGATAATTCATGGAAGAGTAGTTGAGGCAGTCTTGTAAAAGGCTATTCCTCCACTGCCTGTCCAGTGTCCTTGGAGTGCTAAGCTATCCACAGGTTTAGCCCTTGCTCCCTTGCATTCCTTTGTACACACTAATCCCACCTAAAATGATGACCAGCTTACATGTAATCTTTAGCTAGCCATCAGACTTATCGCAAGCGTCCAGGCATCATCATCAGTGTCTCTCCCCTCATCTCTTTCTCTGGTACATGTTATGCATACATAACATGCATATATTCATGTTTGTGAACACAGGCATACCTGTGCCGTGGCATGTATGAGGAAGTCAGGGGACAAGAACCTGTCCTTGCTTTCTACCTTGTTTGAGGCTTGTTTCCTTTTCTGTGCACTGCTGTATAAGCCAGGCTGCCTGGTTGGTGAAGTTTTAGGAATTCTGTTTCTGTCTGCCGTCTTACTATAGGGACACCGGGTTACAGATGGGTACGACTGTGCTGGCATTACATGAATTTTGGTTATAACTCAGGTGCCCATGCTTGTGTGTCAAGAAGTTTACCCACTGAACCATTTTTCCCAGCCCCAAGCATCACTCTGGCAGAATCCCTCCTCCCTGGCTCATGCCTTGCTTGAGGCTGGTGTGTGATTCCTCCACATACTCCTTGGTCTCCTGGGGCTGCTGTGATTGTACTGCTTGTTTCATGACATGCTGTCATTTATTTGACTGGGAGTTCTCTGAAAGGCCAGTTAGATCAATATCGTAGTATTTTACTTGTTTGTTGATCTCAGTGGAATTGAAGGTACTTTGAAGTTCTTGTACACCACAGTAATGCTTAAACCATTCCCTGAGGAGAGGTGTTACATCCCGAAAGAGTGAACGTGCTGAGTGGCTAATGAGAAGTACGGATCAGCATGCCACTCCCTGTCTTCCACTCTTTATTTAATTTCTTTAATTAAATAATAATTTTATCTTTCATTTGAGGATTTCATGCAACATATTTGATCACATTCATTCTCCTCTTCAAACTCCTCCTAGATTTTCCCACCTTTGTACCCATTCAACTTCACTTTTTTTATACCTATTAAAATCATAACTCAAAACAGAACCCCAAAATATAGAACCCAGTTTATGCTAGACTTCTGATCATGGGGTCTGCCCTAGAATGTGGTTGATACGCCCACATAACTTTCTTTCCATCTCCCAGCAGCTGTCAATTACTAATAGCTCTTTGGCTAAGATTGGGACTTTACGTTCCTCACATTACCATGCTTGGATTTCACCAGACTTCGACTTGTTCCAGTCTTGTGCATGCTGTCTCACTTTCTGTGGGTTTTTATGTGCCTCTACACTGAGTATCTGGAAACTGCTTTGCTTGAAGTCATACACAAAGCTTCTCTTTGCAGGTGATAATTAACATAGAAAGCCACGAGCGGCCAATATGCAGGGAATAAAAGACTGGAATTCCACGCTCCAAATAGGTTGTCAATATCACATCCCTCTCCTTAAGGCTCAGGAATCGATTTCATTTCTCGCTGCATCTTCTGAAGGAAAGGGTTCTCTGTGCAGAAAGGAGCAGACATCGCAGACATGTGCTTTTCATTAAGGCAGGCCTGCTGTTCTTGAGCATCAGCAAGTTATTATCTTACAGGTAATGAATGAATAACATTTGGGACAATTATCACAAATCTTTTCTTTTTTATTGTTATAATAAAGAATAGATGAAGCAAGGGAGCCATCTTATGTTTCTGTCACAAAAAAAAATAATCATGTCTACTATATATATTTCTAAGAAATACCAGGAAACATTTGAAAAAAATTCAAGAACCTGCTTTGAAAATCCTACAAGTCAGGGATCACTGGCATATGTAGCTCACTTGGTAGATGGCTCCTCAGCAATTAAAAACAAGGAAATCATGAAATTTATAGGCAAATGGTGGGAACTAGAAATGAAAATCCTGAGTGAGATATCGCAGAAGCAGAAAAACAGATAATATATTCATTTGTATATTCATTTATAAAAGTGTATATTACACATATAATATAGGGTAACCATACTAAAATCGGTACACCTAAAGAAACTAAGCAAGAAGGAGGACCCTGGGTAAGATGATCAATCCCCACTCAAAAAGGCAAACAGGATGGACATTAGAAGAAGGAGAAAACAGGAAACAGGACAGGTGCCTACCACAGAGGGCCTCTGAAAGAGTCTACTCAGTAGGGTATCAAAGCAGATGCTGAGACTCATAGCCAAACTTTGGCAGAGTGCAGAGAAGCTTGTGAAACAAGAGGGAGATAGAAAGACCTGGAGGGGACAGGAGCTCTACAAGGAGAACAACAGAACCAAGAAAAACTGGGCACAGAGGTCTTTTCTGAGCCTGATACACCCAACCAAGGACCATGCATGAAGATAACCTAGAACCCCTGCACAGATGTAGCCCATGACAGCTCAGTGTCCAAGTGGGCTACCTAGTAAGGGGAACAGGGACTGCCTCTGACATGAACTCAGTGGGTAGCTTTTTTCTCACCTCTCCCTGAGGTGGGAGCAGCCTTACCAGGCCACAGAGGAGTCCTGATAAGACCTGATAGTCTAGGATCAGAGGGAAGGGGAGGGTGACCTCTCCTATCAGTGGACTTGGGAAGGGACATGGGAGGAGAAAAGGGAGGGAGAGCAGGAATCAGAGGGGACAATGAGGGAGGGAGCTACAGCTGGGATACAAAGTGAATAAACTGTAATTAATAAAATTAAAAAAAAAGATAAAAATAAAAGATAAAAATCTACAGCTTGATGGGAAAAAAAGAAGTGATTTTTGTCATAAATATGTGATTAGGTACAATGGGATGAGGAGGGTAAAAGGAATCTCATTTTACAGTGTTTTCTAAATTCTTTGTTGTAAAGATTTCTAGTATGTTTGATTTCATAAACCTGCCTTCAAAATCTCAGTATTTCCCTTTTTTTCAGTACAACAAACATCCATCCCTATGTTTCAATTTGCTCACACTAGATGTAAGAGTAGGGAAGGATCACAGAGGCACCATAAATGTCTCAGAACAGAAAACTTAAAGTGGTGAGCCAGAGGCAGTCATTTTTGTGATGCTAATGAAACTGAAGCTTCAGGGTTCTTCACTGGAATGTTCTTATTCTAAACAGGCATACATTTGCATAGTTAATTTTATACCCAGAATTTTATACGCTTCTGTTAAAAGAAATCACCTAAATTATGTAAGTCTCGTCTTCCATTTCTGCCTGATTTTGTAATTTAGTTATCTTTTTGAGACAGTTTCACGTAGCTGAGGCTGGTTTTGGACTCACAGACCTCCTGGTATTCCCGCAGCAGTCTGAAACTAGTGGCTTGAATATTCTCCTTATGTCAGTGCTACTGAGGCTCCTTGGGTTGCTGGGAGTGTTGCTTTTCAATGTGCCTTATGAAAAAGAAAGGCCAATGTTTGCAGATGGGAATTTTTGATCATCTTGGATGCTTCCTACAGTTGCCTGGACATTGGACCACTCACTATTCTCTACTTTCCCCAAATGAGTTGTTCTTTCTCTAGGTACCCCTACTTCTTCCCTTGTCTTTAGTCCATTGTCTTCTTATTTATGCTCGGTCAATCAACTCAACAGCCTCTGTAACAAACTCTACTGGCATCTTACATGATTGACTTTGTTAATTACTCTCCGTTTTTTTTTGGGGGGGGGGTCTCTGATCTAGGGTACCTGTAGCTTTACTCACCAGCCTATAGATGAGCCTTCCTGGGTATCTGTTGAACTACCTATCTTGGGCAAATAATCCAATGATACCCCTTTTCTTGGGAGGGAATGTTAGATCAAAGAGGCAGGCACCACTCACACGATATTTAATAGACTAATAAAACAGGGATTTCAACATAACCCACAGGCCACATTGCTATCCATCCCAAACCAGGAGCTTGAAGCCTTTTTTCTTTTGTAATTCCTCAGATTTCTATGCTAGAAGGAGTAAACTTTAGGTATCTCTCATAAAACACACACTTGTATTTCCTTTCTTAAGCACATATGAATGTGCAGCAGAAACAGAAGTTGAAGAAACCAAAATCTGTCAAACTCTGTTACAGTAACTTCATAATTAAAGCAATTAAAAAAGATGATGGGTTTATGTCCCTCCCTTTATAGATGAAAAGCTGGTGGCACAGAGAGTAGAAGTGATCTCTCAAGGTCATAGTCAGTTAGTGGCAAAGCCCTAAATGAGTCAAGTCTCCTGACTGCTGGAGTTCTTTGGAGCTCATGCTTTAGGGTATTTGGAGGTTTGGATGACTTTGGTAAGTGAAGACTCTGCCTGAGTTATTTTCACTTGACAAACTCTCTTAGTTTTTCACTCTCAACTGGTATCTGGGACAAGTGGCTGCCTGTATTTCCACAGGACTGGCCTGGGCCAGCTGCAGATCCCTGCTGTGAAATGGCCATACCAAGCATTTGGGCCAAGCATTTTCATTTCATAGATCATTAGCTCTTGGCACAGATACTTCTCCGTATCCTGAGCTCCCTGGATCTTATATCACCTGCTACAGTGGAGGAGAAGGATTCTATGATCTGGGAAACTGGATGGGTAGAGCCTCTTACTGAAGCTGATTGTGGCTGGCAAAATTTCTGGCAGGCACTCTCACCCAGAGAGGCCTTGTTTCAATTCAATTTTTCCATCCCACAAACTTTTGTACATGTGCTATTATCCAAGGGCAGAAAGATACATGAAGACAGAAGAAGACCATATAACAGAAAGAGAAGCCAAGGAGGATAGGAGATAATAGAAATAGAATCTCTAAAACATAAAGACATTTAAAGGTGAGAAATTTAGCTAGAGGAATCAGAGAAAAAGAGGGGAACGTTAGAGAAAGAGGGAAACAAACCTTCAGTGACAAAGGGAAAGGAAAAAGGAATATAGATGGGAGAGACAGATGGTAACACAAAATGGACTTCAGAGATCCTGGCTGACCCTTGTGATGGTGTTAATGAGATAAAGTTCTTCTAGGTCCCAAGGAGCATCAGAGATAAAAGTGTTAGTGATTTATTTTTTGTGACTAAAGTATTAATTTACTTGCAACAAGATACCCAAGTTTTGTTAGATAAATAAATATAGGCTTAGGTGGACAGGGGATCATGCTATATGATTCATGCATAAAGTTGATAAGAACTTGGAAGAGAGAAGCCTGGGAAACATGACTAGTGACTTCAAATATTTCCAGAATTGGGCTTGTGTACAATGAGTAAGTATATGTGCTTTACTGATTAAACCAGAACCGGGGCATAGAAAGCATACATGGATAGATTTGGAGGCAGTATAAAGAGCATATAGATCCAGAGAGGCACATTCCTTATCTCTGCAAGCTTATAAGAAATACAAGATGACAGAAACATTACAGCTAGAATGAAACAAAACTACAATCAAGGTAGTGGCTTTGAACTTGGAATTTTGGGGACAATATCTACCTAATTCTGAATATCCTTAATCATTTATTGATTGTGTGTGATGAATGGGTTGAGGTCATCTATATATGTCTCTTGAAACTAGACATCATGGTGTGTGTATATTTGTGTGCATACTAGCATGTGTATTGTGGTATCTGGATATGCATGTCTGTATGCTTGTGTGCATATAAGCATGTGTATTGTGGTATCTGAATATGCATGTGTGTGTTTTATGTGTTTGTATGCTTGTGTGTGTCTGTGTGTTGGCCTTGCTCCATGAACCGGTGTTACTGCTTCTCATCTTGAACAGCTATTATCACACTTTACCCATATGAGAATCTTAGGAAGATTTGAAAACATATACGAAGGGGAGAAAGCCCTCATTTTCTGGCATCCTGGGCCTGCCTAGATATTGTGGATTTGTAATCTCTGAATGAGTTCCCATTTTAATGTTGGGGCTGAGATGTAGATATCTGAGGCTAGCTCAATACCTGTTAAGTAAGAATCTTAAATTTTGAGATTCCCTTGGAAAAGAGAAATTAGAACCCACAGCAGAAGGCGTGCTTGAAAGACTTTCTGCCGCTGAGGTGAGGATCAAAGGCAGGAGATATAGTCCTTACTGATAAGCAGTAGCTGTCTGAACTTTGTTACCAACTGATAACTTTTTCTCAGACTGGGTGCTTTCCTGTGAGAACTGAGTTTGGACCTGGAGCTTCGTTTACTGTCTTTGTAAAATTTGCCAATTATTTAAGCTCTCTTGTCTTCCTTTTTCTCTGTTAAATGAGGACAGAAGGGCCAGTGAAGTGTTTCAGTGAGTGAAGGCATTTTGCCACCCGAGCAGGACAACTTGAGTTCTGTTCCTGGAATCCACATTAAGGCGTGGGGAGAAAACCAACTGCACCAAGTTGTGGTCTGACTTCCATATGCACAATGAGACACATACAGCCACATACACACAATAACAATATACAAAATGAAGGTTAACATACTTAAAACTGGGATAGCACTATCAATGCCAAGGAATCAGGCTCCTAGCAACACTTCCCCATCCAGCAGAAAGCTACTCAGCCCTTCTGATACAGCAGGTGGTTCAGTATAAATTACAGCTTCCCTAGTGAGCTTTCTACTGCTGTGACAAAACACTGATCAAAAACAACGAAAAGGGTGCCTCAGTTACTTTCTATCGCTGTGATAAAACACCATTGCCAAAAAAAAAAAAAAAATTGGGAATGAAAGGGTCTATCTCACCTTACAGCTCTGAGGTCAGAGTCTATCAGTGAGCGGAGTCACAGCAAGAACTGAAGGTTGAAAGGGAAGCACAAAGCATGAATGAGTTCTGCTTACTGTGCTGCCTTTTCACAGCTTGCTCAGCCTATGGTCTTAACAGCACCCAACACCCACGGCATGGCATCCCTCAGTTGTTTGGGCCCTTCCACATCAATCATTAATCAGAAAAATGCCCCACAGACTTGCTTACAGGCAATCTGCTGGGGGCTTTTTCTCGGTTGATGTTTTTCTCCTGAGAGAACTCTAGCTCTTCTCAAGTTGACAGAAACAAACAAACAAACAAAAAGACAGGGAGGAAAGGTTTATTTAGCTTACATTTCCAGGTCACAGTTCATCACTGAGGGAAGCCAGGGCAGGGGATCAAGGAAGGAGCTTGAGGCAGAAGCCATGGAGAAATGATGATTATTGGTTTCTCCCCACGCTCACATCTAGATTCATTCATAGACAACCCGAATCCACCTGCCTAGGGAGGGTGTCACCCATAATGGGATAGTATTGCTTACAACCATTATTAACCAATGAAATACCCCATAGTATGTCTACAGACCAATGTGAGAGAGTCAGTTATTCAGTTGAAGTTCCTTCTTCCTAGGGATATCAAGTTGACAACTAAGATTAGTCATTGCACAGGTACCATTTCTGTTTTCTTTGACTTGTTATAGGATGGATTTAGGTTCTGTGTGAGAAGTGTCCCTCAGACTTGGGTAATTTGAACACATGGTTCCTGTCCAGTTGGTGATGAGGGGGTGAATCCTTTTTAGAGAAAATATGTCACTAGCAGTGAGCTTTGAGATTAAACAACCTTGGCCCCCATCCATCTTTCTCTCTGCTTTAAGAAAATATTTATTATTCACTTTACATCCCCATTACAGAACCCTCCTTCCTCTCTTCATGATCCCACCCTCATTCTTTCCCCTCCCTTAATCATCAGAGAAGAAGAGACCCCCTACCAACCCACCCTATCTCATCAAGTCACATCAGGACTGAGTGTGCACTCTTTCCCTGTGGAATGGTGAGGCAGTCCCATGAGGGGGAAGTGATTAAGAACCCGGCAATAGAGTCCATGTCAGAGACAGCCCTGCTCCCCTTACTACATGAAGCCTGGAAGCTCCTTATCGGCTACACTTGTGTAGAAGGCCTAGGTACAGTCCATTCATGGTCTTTGGTTGGGTGCTTCAGTCTTCACAAGACCTATTAGGGCCCTGGTTGTCAGCTCTATTGATCTTGTGGAGCTACTGGCACCTCCAAGTCTTTCTATGCTCCCTCTCCCTCACTTTTCCATAAGACTCACTACACTTTGCCCAACATTTGGCTATGATTCTCAGTATCCCTTTCAAACTGCTGTTGGGTGGAGCCTTTCAGAGGACTCCTATACTAGACTCCTGTCTTTGAGCATAGCAGAGTATCGTTAATAGTGTCAGAGATTGGCTCTCTCAAATGGGGTGGGTCTCAGGTTAGGTCAGGCATTAGTTGGGCATTTCTTCAATCTCTGCTCTATCTTTATCCCTGAACATCCTGTAGGCTGGGTAAATTTTGGGTTGACATTTTTGTGGGTGGGATGTTGTTCTCCTCCCTTAATAGGAGTCCTGTCTAGTTAGAGGGTGTCCTCTTCAGTCTCCATGACCCCTGCTACTAGAAGTCTGAGCTAGAGTCACACCCATATCCTCCCAGAAGTCTAACCTGTCTTAGGTCTCCAGCTTATCTTAGACATCCCCCAGCCCACAGTTTCTCTTCTCCCTGCAAGCCCTCTGTCATTCCACCCCCCTGCTCTCTCCAAGTCTGGTTATCACCCTCAAATCTCTCTGCCTTCCTTCTCCTATCTTGTTCCTTCACTTCAGATACTTCTGCTGTCTATTCTTTTGAGTGGGAGTTAAGCATCCTCTTTGGATCTGTGAATTGTAGTATGCTTATCCTGTACAATATGTCTAACATCACTTATAAGTGAGTACATGCCATGTGTGTCTTTCTGAGTCTGGATTACCTCGCTCAGGATGATCTTTTCTAGTTCTGTCCATTAGCCTGCAAATTTCCTTGTTTGATGAGTAGTATTCTATTGTATAAATGTACCAGTTTCTTTATCCTTTCTTCGGTTGAGGGACATCTAGGTTGTTTGCAGATTGTAGATACTACTAATAAAGCTGCTGTGAACAAATATGAGTAAATGTCCTTGTTGTATGGTAGATCATCTTTTGGGTATGTGCCTAGGAGTGGAATAGCTGGGTCTTGAGGTAAAGCTATTCCCAATTTTCTAGAAAGCACCAGATTGATTTCCAAAAATCTTCACCAATCCTACATCTGACAAAATACTAATATCAAAAATATACCATTGCTGGTATAACTTCCGTGCTTTTCAGTTCAATGACTGTTGGGTTTTACTCACATTGTATGTGCCTTTCATTTATAATTTATTTATATTGTTTGACTGAGTTTGGTGAATTATTTGATTGGTGTGTGTACTCTGCCTGTACCTCTGTCACTGTATAACATGTATAACATGATTATACTATCTTATTAAAAATATTTAAGTTTAAAAAAAAAAGACCTCAGGAAATTAAACATCAACAAGCAAAATAATCCAATTAAAAATAGGGCACAGAGATAGAATTCTCAAAAAATAAATCCTGAATAGCTGAGAAACACTTAAGGAAATGATGAAATTTCTTAGTCATTAGGGAAATGTAAATCAAAACAACTCTGAGATTAAATTTTATACTGGTTAGAATGGCTAAGATAAAAAAAGCTCAATGATGAGCCTGGTGCAGTGGTGCACCCCATAATCTCAGCACTTAGGAAGGCAGAGGCAGCCAGATCTTTGTGAATTTGAGGTCAGCTTGGTTTACAAAGTGAGTCCAGGACAGCCAAGGCTACACAGAGAAACCTTGTCTCAAAAAAAGAAAAAAAAAAAAAAAAAAGAAAAACCAACTCAAGTGATAACATATGCTGGTGGGAGTGCATTCTGTGCTGCCACTTTCAAAATCAATTTCTTTCTACTTTGTTTTTGGGGATAAAGATGTAATTTATTCACTTTTTGCTCTGACCTGTCTGTTTCCATGCTTCAGCTGCCGTTAAGGACTCACCCTCTAGAACGTAAGCCTAAATGAACTCTTCTAGATGTTGCTTTTGTTTATCTTCATCATTTTTTCTTTTTATCATCATCATCATTATCATTTATTACAATTTATTCAATTTGTATCCCATCTGTGACCCCCTCTCTAGTGTCCTCCCAGTTCCACCCTCCTTCCCTCTTCTCCCCCTATGCTCCTCCCCTAATCCACTGAGAGGGGAGGTCTCCTCCCCTTCTATCTGACCCTCGTCTATCAGGTCTCATCAGGACTATTGCTTTAATTATGACAAAAAAAGTAACTATTACAAAAGTCAAATTTCACAGTTTTTGTGTATTCCTGAGTGAACTGCTATTCTATCCAGTGGGAACTGAAGTTCTTCAGTACATTTTCATATGCTTCTTCTTTTGGAAAGTCTCTTGTTCATCTAAATCCCTCAATGGGTGTACAGTTGATAGCTGATTAGTGATCAAGTCCTGTTTGGAACAGAATGAATATCTTAGGTGGCCCAAGTGAGGCCAACCAGATACGTATGCTCTGTGGTTTTGCTATGTTAACATCAGGAGGAAAGATATTTCCATTGTGCTAAAATTCTGCTGGAGTAATCTTTTATCATAGAAAGAAAGGTGTACTGTAGAATTACTACATTTGTAATAGTTTTTTTTAGGTACTTTGTTAGAAACAATGATTTTAAGGGCAGGGATTGCAATGTCTTGCTTTGTAGTGTGTTCTCAGAGTCAAGCATATTTTATCTCCCATGAATTCAGCATTAACAAATACAAGAGTGTCTGAAAGGCTGAATGAGTTTGGATAGTAACTATGGCTATACTACAAAAAATTTAGTGAGTTGGCACTGTTACAGTTGACTGAAATGTTAATTAACATGTAACCATACTAATTTATTATTGCCAAAATTTTGAATTGTTTCCAAGTTTTTACAAATATAGAATAGATTAATAGAGACATCTTTGTGCTACATTCAAACATCCCTCCCCCTTTTCACTTCTCTGGCATAGCTCACTGTGATAAAATAATCCTTGAGCCAAGAATGCTAGAGAAATTCATAATCATAATATAAAGTCTAATACTTTTATTACAGAGATTGATCCATTTTTCCAAAGACATGTGAGATCTTAGCTCTAAGGAGGGGTAGCTGGCCTATGGGAACCATTATCATTGTCTTCAAAGAAAGTGAGGGTTTAAATTAGGACCCCCTGAATTAAAAGATTAATTAAAAAAACCTTAAAGCTATTGGAATTTCCTTTGAAAAGGAAGGATTTTTATTTGAACATAAAGGAAGTACATCAGATTATAAGTTGAAATTTTTATCAAGTTTGACAGTAAAATAGGGATCCTAAGTCATTCTTCTGCATAAAACAGGAAAATGAAGCAAATGTATTTAAGGGATTTGAGAGATGTTCTCATAACATACTGTAATGACTGTAATTTACTGTCATGTATATGTTGCAGTCATTGTGTTTTATGCTTCTTCACATGAGGAGCATTTCTTTCAATTCTCCCTAAATATATACGAAGTGGACTGTTACTGTTTCCATTTTAAAGATGAGTAAATGAGTCACGGCGAAGTTAAGTAAGTTCCCAAGTATACTCTGTTAGTAATTGAATTGGGATGAGAAGACAGGTGAAGCCTGAAATCGTGTCTGTCATGAGATGAAACCCATAGTCAAGCTCATTTTTTTAAATGCCTGCCACAATAGCCATACTCATTATTTTGTCAGTAGGAACCAAACTCTTTCTGTATAAGAGGGTAAATCCCCACAATTCCTCTCCCTTTTAACAATCTACTCTTCTCTTCTAGAGGATTGTCAACTGACTGATGTGAGAGGGCACTGTCTGTCAGTTAAGGGGTTGCATTTCAATGATGGGTGGGATCACCACTCTGAAGTCCAGTTCCCAGCCCATCCGTACAAAAGGCAAGGGAGACTCTAATCAGCCTTTTGTTAGTTTGCTTGTTTTAACCTAGTATCTGGTAAAGTGACTTCATATAGACTTGAGGACCAGACCCTACCCTCTCCCTTTCTCTCTTGAAGGCATATATAAACCCACAGGAAGTAAAGCCTTTCAAACAAAGGAGTATAGAGATGGAGAGATCTGCTCAATGTCACAGAGCTTGGGAGAGTTGGTTCAAGGTTTTGAATTCAGAGACACTGTGACATCAGAGTCCCCTTGAGAGATTAAAACAGTATGATGGTCTTTAAGGATAAGGAAGCAGAGGTCAGGTTGTAGAAGCTTCTTCCAAAACAATTCAGTAAGTTGAAGGCAGAAAAAAAAAAATAACCCATTTTACTCTTTCTCTGATACCATGCAAGCCTTCTCAGATTGTGTTCTTGAACTGCAAAGCTTTTATTCTTTCAATTCTAAATAGGGTCAACCACTAAGAAAGTCAGGATCATTTTTCATTGTCTCTCTTTTATTTATGTTTTCAGGGAAGGAGAGTTAAAAAGAAAGTCAGCAGTCTGGAAAATGAAACATTCTACCCTTGCCTCCAAACATGACCGGATCAGGTTGTAACACAAATCACTCTTCATACTCTTTGGTCATAAATCCCTTTAAACTGAGATGCCATTAAAATTAATGGGAGCGCAGTGTCTGCTCTTCACCCATGGCAAATAAACCAATGGAGGCCATTGAAAATAGCCCTTTCCATTGTTTCTGATGTTGACTAGAGACGAACGATGACTCATTGCCTTCTTAAAGGCTCCACGGCCTTTGCTTTTGACATCAGGATGCTTTGCCCCCATTCCTTACAGGATGACTTCCCTTCCTCATCTCTTGGTTTTGAGTGAAACCAAACTTGGTATTCTGAATGTGATGGAGAGAGCCTGACTGACTCAGGGATTCTTTCCCCTTGATACTGCCTCTAACACAGTGTTAACTATACCTGAGAAATTTCACCTATCACAGCCTTGATTTTTTTTTTTTCTCTTAGTCAGAAAACTGAATATACAGTAGTGAAGCCATACTTTTTTGGCACTAGAAAGCATATTTCTCCTTTGTATGTACCCAAAGACTGTCTCTAACACTAAGCTACTATTTTCATGGCCAAGGGATTTAGGGTTCATGTTTTGTCTTACCTCTGAAGAACACTAGTTTTACTGGAACGTATGTCTTAGGGTTTCTATTGCTGTAATGAAGTACCATGACTTAAAAACAAGTTAGGGAGAAAAGTGTTTTTGGATTACATTTCAATATCTCTGCTTCATCAAAGAAAGCCAGGAAAGGAACACAAACAAGGCAGGAACATGGAGGCAAGCTAGCATAGAGGCCGTGGAGAGGTGCTGCTTAATGGCTTGTTCATGATGGCTTGCTTAGCTTGCTTTCTCTCTTTTTTATTTTGTTAATATTTTTAAAATTATTAATTACA
This sequence comes from Psammomys obesus, assembly GCF_907164565.1. Lineage (NCBI taxonomy): Eukaryota > Metazoa > Chordata > Mammalia > Rodentia > Muridae > Psammomys > Psammomys obesus. Next base: position 11,150,964 of record NW_026596079.1, read on the forward strand.
GTTTATTCACTCTGTATCCCAACTGTAGCCCCTCTTATCCCTTCTCAATTCCACCCTCCCTCCCATTTCTCTACCCATGCCCTTTCCCAGTCCACTGATAAGGGAGTTCCTCCTCCCATTCCATCTGATCCTAGTCTATCAGGTCTCATCAGGAGTGGCTGCATTGCCTTCCTCTGTGGCCTGGTAAGGCTGTACACCCCTCAGGGGGAGGTCGTCAAAGAGCAGGCCACTGGGTTCATGTCAGAGACAGTCCCTGTTCCCATTACTAGGGTACCCACTTGGACACTGAGATGCCATGGGCTACATCTTTGCAGGGGTTCTAGGTTATCTCCATGCATGGTCCTTGATTGGAGTATCAGTCTCAGAAAAGACCCCTGTGCCCAGTTTTTCTTGGTTCTGTTGCTCTCCTTGTGGAGCTCCTGTCCCCTCCAGGTTTTTCTATCTTCCCCTTCTTTCATAAGATTCCCTGCATTCTGCCCGAAGTTTGACTATGAGTCTCAGCATCTTCTTTGATAACTTGCTGGATCAAGTCTTTCAAAGGCTGTCTGTGGTTGGCTCCTACCCTGTTCCTTGTTTTCTTCCTCTTCCAATGTCCATCCCGTTTGACTTTCTGAGTGAGGATTGATCATCTTATTCAGGGTCCTCCTTCTTGCTTAGCTTCTTTAGGTGTACAGATTTTAGTATGATTACCCTATATTATATGTCTAATATCCACTTATAAGTGAGTATAAACCATGTTTGTGTCTTTCTGCTTCATGGATACCTCACTGGAGAAAGGGGAACCCTCCTCCATTGCTGGTGGGAATGTAAACTTGTACAACCACTTTGTAAATCAATCTGACACTTTCTAAGACAATTAGGAATAATGCTTCCTCTAGATCTAGCTATAGCACTCCTAGGCATATATCCAAAAGATGCCCAAGTGTACAACAAGGACATTTGCTCAACCATGTTTGTAGCAGCTTTATTTGTAATAGCCAGAATCTGGAAACAACCCAGTGCCCCTCAGTTGAGGAATGGATACAGAAATTGTGGTACATTTACAAAATGGAATACTACTCAGCAATTAAAAACAAGGAAATCATGAAATTTGCAGGCAAATGGTGCCTAGTCTTATTGTATCTTGTTATGCCATGTTTGCTCGATATAACTGGGAAGCCTGCTCTTTCCTGAAGGGACTTTGGGAAGTATATCTGGGCAAAAGGTGAGGTATGGGGAGTAGTTGGAAGAATGAAGGGAGGGAAGGCTGCAGTCAGGATGCTTTGTATTACAGAAGAAATAAAAAAAAAATCCAAAGAAATTTATTCCTTTACAATTCTTTAGTGTGGAAGTCCAATATCGATATATTTATATATTTATAATATCTAAACATCTATATATTTAAAGGGACATGTTTTTGCTAAACCCTCCAAGAGTGACCTGATATGTTTTATTTTTTCCTTTTTCTGGATGTCACAGCTGTAATCAATTCTTGGTGCTCCTTGGATTGTGGATGCTTCACTTCAATTTCTGCCTCTTGTGTTGCATGACTATATCTTTGTGTACAAATTCTCCTCACCTATGAGTTATTGGTCTTAGGGCCTATGTCAATTCATAAAATCTAAACTTGATTATATATGCAAAAAGCTCATGTCTAGATAAGGTCACATCCAAAAGGTACTGAGTTAGGACCTGTACATATCATGGGGGTGTGAGCACAAGTCATCAGATAAGAACCCAGTGATCATGGTTCAGTCTCTGCTCTGGCCAGGAATGATTAAAGAGGTGATAACCAAACTTTAAATAAAACATTAGGAGATATTTGCATCTAAAACAAACAAACAAACAAACAAAAAAACCCAATTACAATGAAAAGATAAAGTACTTCATAGTCAACTGGAGGATTTTATGAGTGTTTTGAGGCATATTTAAAAACTTTAAAGTTTATTCCTTAACAATTTCATACATGTACTCTTTCTTACCCTTTTTATACTCTTTCCATACTTTATTTCCCTCCCAGTGAGTCCCTCTGGGAATCAAATGAGATTAATTATGGGCTCTTGCAGGAGCATGGGTTTGGGTTTACTTACTGGAACATAGGTCACTTATCAATGGCTATGTCACTGAAGAAAAAGGATTCGCCCTTATCTGGGCCAGGCAGGCATGCAATATTTTATTCTTTCTACTTATAAAAAATGTTAGAGGCATATTTACTGGAGATGTATAACAAAATCTATGTACATGGAGAGTAGGAGGGAGAGGAAAGATAGGAGTTGATGGGAAACGTACAAAATGACATTAACAGAGGGTCTTTGTATGAATAAATATGTGTAGAGCCATTTTGAAGAATGTCATTATTCCAACTCTTTGTTCTTCATCTCTACCTGTCCAAATAAATTATATCTTGGTACCAAATGGACTTATTTATACTCACTAATAAACAGTAAGACTAGATTTAGGTCTAAAAATTTTTAGACATGCCCTATTTTACCACAGAACATTGTTCAATTCAAATATAAATCAATGCATATATAGATGGGATTTTCAAGTATTTCTTTTCTGAGATACAAATTTCAGGTAATTAAATTGGTGTTTGTTAGAGGCTTCATCATCTTATAGCCAACCCTGCAAGCACATCTTTTTCTACACATCTGCTTGTGATGCAGCTGGACTCTTCTTAATCAGTGGAAACGGATCCCCAGGGCTATGTAATTATCTGCTAACTCAGGAGAGGTCAAGGACAGTGCTGATGAAAGTGCACTTTTGCTTGCAAAGAGCTTTACAAACTTCTCCGGCAAAGCCTATATCTAGAGGAATGCTGGCTCTCAGCAGGGCCATTGGGATCTCCACCACACAGAATCATGCACAAGATGAGGTGACTATCCATGTAAAGACCTGCTGGCAACATTGACTCCTAGCTGGCAACTAGGAATTTGCTTAATAAATAATTCCCCACACTAATATAAAATGTTTCATAACTACTAAGGAAAACAAATCTGTGACAGTTAATACTGACTTTCTACTTTATGCAGTCTAGGATCATCTAGGTGGTGAGCCTCCTGACATGCCTATGAAAGATCTTCTGGATCAGATTGATTTGAGTGAGCATGCGAGCATCACTACTCCACAGGCTGTAGGTTCCCAGACTACACATAGGAGAATTAGCTGAGCGTAAATGTTCATCATTCCACTTTCTGATTTTGGATGCGTTGTGACCAGCTGCCTCATACTTCTGCTCCATATGCGCAACACTGTGATAGATTTCTCTTTAAACCCAAAGCAAAATATACCCACTCTCCCTTAAGCTGTGTTTTTCAGGTTTTTGTTATAGCACTGAGAAATGTAATGAATAAACCTTCATTTATACACATGGTATGCTCCATGTGAAACTTCTGCTTATTTTCTGGTATGTACTGGGTAGGGGCTTCTTGTATGGCTACCTCTCAACAAATCCTTAGGTGCTCACACGCTAATGAGTTTTCTTGATCATCAACACTCCTTCTGTGGGACTACAGCCTGCATCCCCCGTGAGATCCTCTTGGAGTCTTGACCTTGATTTCCTCTGGACTTTTCCCCAAGTACACTGTTTTTTTTCATGGACAGTGCTCTGTACCTCTTTGCTACATCTCAGTTAAACGTAAAAACAGTTTGCTGAGCCTTGTCTTTTAGCCAGTCACTGACTTCAACATTCTCACATCATCTTATTAAACACTGCAGGTATGTCTTCTCCTTCCCAGCTGATCTGTCTTTGTGGAAGATCTTAGAGCAGGTGGCTCTAAGGTTTGGATTCCATCACTACAAATAGTGTCTCTCTGCTGTCATGTTGTTAGGTCTTCTCCCTACTGATGGGGTTGTTTATTTCATTATTTTTTCTATATAATGCAGAAATTTTTTTTTCTATATAATGCAGAGGTAAAGAAAAGCATTCTTTACCTCTTGCCTTGGTTTAGTTGAAAAGCCATACCAAAAAAACAGTTTGATAAACACATTATTTAAGAAGCAGAATCTATCTATCTATTTATCTATCTATCTATCTATCTATCTATCTATCTATCTATCTATCTATC
>NW_026596079.1:11155019-11257511 GCF_907164565.1 Psammomys obesus
ATCTATCTATCTATCTATCTATCTATCTATCTATCTATCTATCTATCATCTCATTATCTACCATCTATAATCAATCATCTATATGTACATATGAATGTATGTATGTTTGTATGTATGCATGTATGTTTATATATTTGTATATATGTATGTATCATTTACCTATATATCTTCCATCAATCAGTAATCTATAAATTGCCTATTTGTTTATCCATCATCTACTCTCTACTGCATGCTCACCACCATGTTTGCACTCTCCATTCCCCAGAGCTATTCAGGTCCAGACTTGGGACATCCACCAGCTCACTTGAACTAGTTCTAGTTTCCTAATGATATTTCTCCATTCATTTTCCATCAAAACAGTTCTCAAAAGTCTTGTGTGGGAAGTTATGAAGTTGCCTCATTACTCTTTCAAAATCCTTCTGTGGTTCTCCTTCGGTGAACATCTCAGCTTGGTGCCAAAGCTCATAAAATCATTGCCTAGGCCTTCCATCCATCTTTATTTCTCTTTAAACATTCTATTATCACACAACTTCTTATGCATTGAACATTGCATGAATTCTCTTCCTTCCTGAAACTAAGTTTTGTTATTCACAGTTTTGCTTTTTGTCTTGATACTCTGTTTCTACTTGATGTAGACTTTTCCAAATTGGTGCAGAACTCACTAGTTTCCCATCATTCTCTTCCTCTACCCTGTAAACATTTCAGAATAAGAGTATGTTTATATTCATTTTTTTAATTTTTGTATCCCCCCTGTAGCTCCCTTCCTCCTCCCCTCCCCGTCCTGCCTTCCCACCCACTTCTCCACGTATGCCCCTCCCCAAGTCCACTGATAGGGGAGGTCTTCTTCTCCTTCCTTCTGATCCTAGTCTATCAGGTCTCATCAGGAGTGGCTGCATTATATTCCTCTGTTGTAGGTGGTAATTAATATTTGCTATGGATACATCTTCTGGTAAAGCTTGCTGTATACACAAATCACCACACAGATACTGGGATTTCTTTAATTAACTTAGAACCCAATGCTGGGCAATAGTTAATCCTTCCTAAACCTCCCAGCCCTCATAGTTAACTAACATTTAGATTTCCCACATTAGTCAGGGTCCTCCCTCTTGATTAGTTTTTTTTTTTTTTAGATGTACAGATTTTAGTAGGTTTATCCTATATTATATGTCTAATGAGTGAGTATATACCATTGTGTCTTTCTGCTTCTGGGATAGATCACTCAGGATGATCCTTTCCAGGTCCCACCATTTACCTGCAAATTTTATGATTTCCTTATTTTTCATTGCTGAGTTATATTCCATTGTGTAGATATACCACAATTTCTGCATCCATTCTTCGGTTGAGGGGCAACTGGGTTGTTTCCAGCTTCTGGCTATTACAAATAAAGCTGCTACAAACATGGTTGAGCAAAAGTCCTTATTATGTACTTGAGCATCCTTTTGATATATGCCTCAGAGTTGTATAGCTGGATCTTGAGGAAGTGCTGTTCCTAATTGTCTGAGAAAGTGCCAGATTGATTTCCAGAGTGGTTGTACAAGTTTAAATTCCCACCAGCAGTGTAGGAGGGTTCCCCTTTCTCCACAACCTCATCAGCATGTGTTGTCACTTGAGTTTTATATCTTAGCCATTCTGGTGAGTGTAAGGTAAAATTTCAGGGTCGTTTTGATTTGTATTTCCTTGATAACTAAGGACGTTGAGCATTTCTTTAGTGTTTTATGACCATTCAATATTCCTGTATTGAGAATTCTGTTTAGCTCTGCACCCCAGTTTTTAGATTGGATTATTTGATTTGTTGCTGTTTAATTTCTTGAGTTCTTTATACATACTGGATATTAGCCCTCTGTCAGATATAGGGTTGATAAAGATCCTTTCCCAATCTGTAAGCAGTTGTTTTATTCTGATGACAGCATCCTTTGCTTTACAGAAGCTTTTCAGTTTCATGAGGTCCCATTTATTGATTGTGGATCTTAGAGCCTGTACTGTTGGTTTTCTGTTCAGGAATTTGTCTCCTGTGCCAATGAGTTCAAGACTCTTCCCCCCTTTTTCTTCTAACATGTTTAGTGTATCTGTTTTTTTTATTGAGGTCTTTGATCCAGTTGGACTTTAGTTTTGTGCAGGGTGATAAGAATGGATCTATTTGCATTTTTCTACATGTAGACATCCAGTTAGACCAGCACCATATGTTGAAGATGCTGTCTCTTTTCCATTAAATGGTTTTGGCATCTTTGTCAAAAATCAGGTGTCCATAAGTGTGTGGATTTATTTCAGAGTCTTCTATTCTATTCTGTTGATCCACAAGTCAGTTTCTATAACAGTATCATGCAGTTTTTATTGCTGTTGCTCTATAGTACAGCTTAAGGTCAGGAATGGAGATACCTCCAGAAGATCTTTTATTGTAGAGGATTTTTAGCAACTCCAGGTTTGTCATTCCATATGAAGTTGAGAATTTTTCTTTCAAGGTCTGTAAAGAATTGTGTTGGTAATTTGATGGGAATTGCATTAAATCTGTAGATTGTTTTTGGTAAGATGACCATTTTTACTATATTAATCCTGCCAAGTCATGAACATTGGAGATCTTTCCATCTTCTGATATCTTCTTGTAATTCTTTCTTCAGAGATGAAATTTTTTTCATACAAGTCTTTGACTTGCTTGGTTAGGTCCACACCAAGGTACTTTATGGCCTTTGTGGCTATTGTGAAAGGTGTTGTTTCCCTAATTTCTCTCTGAGCCCTTTTTATCTTTTGTATACAGGAGGGCTACTGATTTTTTTTTCAGTTAATTTTGTATCCAGCCACTTTGCTGAAGGTGTTTATCAGCTGTAGGTGTTCCCTGGTAGAAATTTGGGGCTCACACATGTATACTATCATGTCATCTGCTAATAGTGATACTTTGACTACTTCCTTTCCAATTTGTATTCCCTTAATCTCCTTCAATTGTCTTATTACTCTAGCAAGGACTTTAAGAACAATGTTGAAGAGATATGGAGAGAGTGAGGCAGCCTTGCCTTGTCCCTGATTTCAGTGGGATTGATTTAAGTTTCTCTCCATTGAGTTTGATATTGGCTATAGGCTTGCTGTATATTGCCTTTACTATGTTTAGATATGTTTCTTGTATTCTATCCCTGATCTCTCCAAGACTTTAAACATGAATAGATGTTGGATTTTGTCAAATGCTTTTTTGGCATCTAAGGAGATGATCATGTGGATTTTCCTTTAGTTTGTTTATAATGTGGATTACATTGATGGATTTCCGTATGTTGAACCACCCCTGCATGCCTAGAATGAAGCCTATTTGGTCGTATTGAATGATATCTTTGATGTGTCCTTGTATTCGGTTTGCAAGTATTGTGTTGAGTATTTTTGTATCAATGTTCATAAGGGAAATTGGCCTGAAATTCTCTTTCTTTGTTGGGTCTTTGTGAGGTTTAGTTACCAGGGTGACTGGGGCTTCTTAGAATGAGTTTGGTAGTTTTCACATCTTCCACACATGAGATTCTTTCTTCCATCTCTTGTAGTGTTCATTCTGTTTCTATTTTATGGAAGAGTTTGAAGTGTATTGGTGTTAGCTCTTCCTTGAAGGTCTGGTAGAATTCTGCGCTGAAACCACCTGGCCCTGTACTTTTGTTGTTCTTTTTTTTTTTTTTTTTTTTGGACAGGAGACTTTTGATTACTGCTTATATTTCCTTAGGGGATGTAGGACTATGTAATTGATTTACCTGGTCTTGATTCAGCTTTGGCAAATGGAATTGGTCAATAAAACTGTCCATTTAATTTAGGTTTTCAAATTTTGTGGTGTATAGGCTTTTGATGTAAGACCTAATGATTGTTTGAATTTCTTCAGTGTCTGTCGTTATGTCCCCCTTTTCATTTCTGATTTTGTTGATTTGGATAATGTCTCTCTGCCTTTCAGGTAGTTTGGCTAAGGGTTTGTCTATCTTGTTGATTTTCTCAAAGAACCAGCTCTTGGTTTCATTGATTCTTTGAACTGTTTTATTTGTTCCTAATTGATTGATTTCAGCCCTGAGTTTGATATTTATAGGCATCTGTTCCTCTTTGTTTTGTCCACTTTTTTTTTCAGTCTAGGGCTTTTAGGTGAGCCATTAAGTTGCTTGAATGAGATATTTTGAGTTTCTCTTGAAGGCACTTAGAGCTATGAACTTTCCTATTAGCACTGCTTTCATTGTGTCCCATAAGTTTGGGTATGTTGTGCCTTCATTTTCATTGAATTCTAGGAAGACTTTAATTTCTTTCTTTCCTTCTTTCTTTCTTTCTTTCTTTCTTTCTTTCTTTCTTTCTTTCTTTCTTTCTTTCTTTCTTTCTTCTCTGACCCAGCTGTCATTTATTACCAAGTTGTTTAGTTTTCTTGTGTGTGTAGGCTTTTTGCTATTTCTGTTGTTGAGGTCCAGCTTTAGTCCATGGTGATCAGATAGGATACAAGAGATTATTTCAATCTTATATCTGTTGAGGCTTGCTTTGTTATCAACCATATGGTCTATTTTGGAGAAGGTTCCATGAGGTGCTGAGAAGAAGGTAAATTCTTTTGTGTTTGGGTAAAATGTTCTATAGATGTCTGATAGGTCCATTTGATTCATGACTTCTGTTAGTTATTGTTTTTGTTTGTTTTATTTGTTTTTTGTTGACCTGTCCTTTGTTGAGAGTTGGGTGTTGAAGTCTCCCACTATGTGAGAGAAATATATGTGTAGTTTAAGTTTCATTAATGTTTCTTTTACAAATGTGGATATCCTTGTATTTGGGCATAGAAGTTCAGGACTGTGATATCCTCCTGGTGGAATTTTCCCTTGATGAGTGTGAAGTGTCCTTCTCCATCTCTTTTGATTAATTTTGGTTGAAAATCTATTTTATCAGACATTAGAATGGCTACTCCTGGTTGCTTCTTGGGTCCATTTGCTTGGAAAGCTATCTTCTAGCCCTTTACTCTCAGATAATGTCTATCTTTGTGACATAGGTGTGTTTCTTGTATGCAATAGATTGCTGGGTCTTGTTTATGCATCCATTCTGTTAGTCTGTGTCTTTTTATTGGAGAATTGAGTCCATTGATGTTGAGAGAGATTAATGACAAGTAGCTGTTAGATCCTTTGATTTTGTTGTTTGCTATGTGTGTTTGTGTGCTTGGCTACTTTTTGTTTTGCTATACTGTGGTTATTTTTTTTCCTGAGTTTTCTTGAAAGTAGTTAGTTTTCTTGGGTTCTATTTTTCCTTCTAATATCTTCTGTTACACTGGATTTGTGTGTAAGTATTTTTGAAATTTGTTTTTGTCATTGAATATCTTGTTTTCTCTGTCTGTGAGGACTGAGAGTTTTTCTGGGTGTAGTAGCCTATGCTGACATCTGTGTTCTCTTAGAGTCTGCATGATATCTGTCCAGGCCCTTTTGGCTTTGATAGTCTCTGTTGAGAAATCAGGTGTGATTCTGATGGGGTTGCCATTAAATGTTACTTGGCCTTTTCCCCTTGCAGCTTTTAGTATGTTTTCTTTTTTTCTGTTTTAATTATTATGTGTTGGGAGGATTTTCTTTTCTGGTCTAACTTATTGTGTGTTCTGTAGGCCTCTTGTATTTTTTTTCTTTATTAATTACACTTTATTCACTTTGTATCCCCACTGTGGATCGCTCCCTCCTCCCATCCCAATCCCTCCCTTCCTCCATCCTCTGCATGCATTCCCCTCCCCAAGTCCACTGATAGGGGAGGACTTCTTTTCCTTCCTTCTGATCCTAGTCAATTAGGTCTCATCAGGATTGGCTGCATTGTCTTCTTCTGTAGCCTGGTAATGTTGCTTCCCCCTCAGGGGGAGGTAATTAAAGAGCAGGCCAATCAGTTCATGTCAGAGACAGTCCCTGTTCGTATTACAATGGAATCCACTTGGATAATGAACTGCCATGGGCTACATCTGTGTAGGGGTCTTAGGTTATCTCCATACATAGTCCTTGGTTGGAATATCAGTCTCAGGAAAGACTCCTGTGCTCAGATTTTTTGGTTCTGTTGCTCTCCCTGTGGAGTTCCTGTCCTCTCCAGATCTTACTGTTTCCCACTTCTTTCCTAGGATTCCCTGCACTCTGCCCAAAGGTTGCCCATAAGTCTCAGCATCTTCATTGATAGTCTTCAGGGCAGAGCTTTTCAGAGGTCCTCTGTGTCAGGCTCCTGACTTGTTCCCTCTTTTCTACAATGCTCAATTCCTATCCAGAAAGGCAAAGCGGCTGGACATCAGAAGAAGGAGAAAAGAGGTCCTCTTGTATTCTTATAGGCCTCTCCTTTAAGTTGTGTTGGGAGCCGTGACTGCAAGCGGCCGGCTTTGATATTTAAATCTCGGTGGAGAGATGGCTTTTAGCAGGCCTTTACTAATGGCAGAGAACTTGCAAGTCCATCTACTTTTGTTTGTGACAACAGGTGGGATAGCTTGTGAGGATTTCTCAGGCTCCTTGTGCAAATTAAACCATTGTTCTGAGATGTTTCTACTCTGGCTTAGAAACTCTACAATAAAAAGACAGGCTGACAGTTACTGCAGAAGGCTGAAGATGATGCTCCAAGCATCCTGTCTCAACTCTTGTGTAAACAGGACACAAATAAGCAACTAGATACAATGTTGTGCTATGGGAGGAGCTAGAGGACAGGAAAGAGGGGAGGGGCTAGAGAAGAGGGCTGGAGGCAGAGGAGGCAGGCAGAGACTTGAGACTTGCTGCTGGCACTGCTTTCTGCAGCTGCCTGCCTTTTGCCATGGCTGTCGAGTCTGGACCTTTAAAAAGTTTCCTGTGTGCTGTGAGTTTATTTTATTAATTTTAATCCTCACTCCCAACTCAAGAACCGTTCAACTCTGCCCGGCTGGCCCCAGCAAAGTTGGGGAAATTTTCTTCTATGAATGTGCCGAAAATATTTTCTGGGCCTTGGAGGAGGGAATCTTCTTTTTCCTATATTGCTATTATTGTTAGGTTTTGTCTTTTTATGTTGTCTTGGATTTCTTGGATGGTTTGTTTCTGGAATTTTTTAGATTTAACATTTCTTTGATGGCTACATCGATTTCTTCCATTGTATCTTCCACATCCGAGATTATTTCTTCCATCTCTTGTAGTCTTTTGATTATGCTTACCTCTGTAGTTCCAGTTTTCTTTCCTAATTTCTCCCTCACCATGATTACCTCTGTTTGTGTTTTCTTTACTTTTTCCAAATTTATGTTCTTATCTTGAACTGTTTTGTTGATTTCCTTTACCTGTCTGACTGTATTTTTCTGTTTTTTCCTTCAATTTCTTCAACTGTTTGTTTGAACATTCCCCTTTTTCTTTTATTTCTTTCAGCGATTTAATCATTCTTTTCTGAAAGCCACAAACTGTTTGGCTGCATCTTCCTGTATTTATTTAAGGATGGCCATAATCTGTTTGACTATATCTTCCTCTAATTCTTTATGCATTTTATTTGCTTCCTCTATTAACCTCTTCATAAACATAGATGTAAGGTCATCTGCTTGAATTTCGCTTAATTTAGTGTGTCCAGGGCTACCTGCCCCTGTGTAACTGGGTTCTGTGGATGCCATATTGCTTTGCCTTTTGTTAGTTGTGCTTTTACGCTGGCCTCTACCCCTCTGGCTGTCTTGGGTGTTGTTTGTTAATTTCTGGTGCGTGCTGGGTTCTGGGGTGGGGAGAATCCCATTATTGGGGTTCTGAAAGAGATCTCCTCACCCTTTTGGGTATGGTTAACTGAATGGTGGTGCTTCATGAACTGTCATAGTTCACCTCAGGCATATGGACCTATGTAGTAACTATGGTGTTCAGCAAGGCTCTCCTCTCATCAGAAGTCCTGGACATGGCTGCCCTGCCTCTGGGTTTCTTGCTTTGAATTTAGTGAGCTGCAGCAGCTGCTTTTAAGGTGTATTTGTTGGGTGCAGCCCTCTTGAAGAACCAGGGAGTCCTGCAGTTTTGTCAGTTTAGCTCTGAGGGATGCTCTAATGGCTCTCAGGCTTTTGTAGATCTGAGGTTGCAGCTGTGTGCCCCAATGCCCTAGCAGTAATCAATGGCAGGTGAGCATGGCACTCATGTCTGTAGTAGAAGGCTAGAGCCTAGTGCCTGTGTGAACCCAGAAAGTATTCTGGAGCTGGGTGTCCTGAACATTGGACTTAATGATCCTCCCCACTGTGGGGTTTCCTCACAACAGGGATACCCAGACTGTGCTTTGGGGACCGCAGTTCTGTCTGGGATGGCAAGTAAAACCCACAGGCACAGGAGCGCGTGGCTTTGCTTCTCTGGAGATTGGGTACCTGAGCGTCTGTTGAAACTCAGTAGTATCTTTTCCTGAGAACTTTTTAGGGGGAGGGGTGTTGACTGAGTGCTCTGAGGTCAGACCTGCTGTTCTCCTCACTGTGGGTTTCTACCTGACAGAAACCCAATCTATGGTGCCCTGGGGCCCACAGTTCTATCTGGGGCAGTGAGTCAGGCATGTAGGCAGGACTCTGTGCTGGTGCCTGTGTGCCCTGCTCTGGGCTGGCTGCTGGGTGCCCGCTGGACCCCGGGTCTTTTCCAGGGATTGTCTGGGTGACCTAAGGTTGATCCAGATCATTTTCTGCACTGTGGGGTTTCCACTCAACTGGAAATCCCACTCTCTGGTGTTGTGGGGTCCACAGTTCAGTCTGGGACAGTGATCAGAGCATTCAGGCATTTGGCTCTGGGCTGGCAACCAAACACCTGGTGGAACTGGGACCTCTTCAGCGGTTTAGCTGGATGAATTGGAGCTGATTGAATCGCACACCGTGGGGTATCCTCTCACCTGGGAAACACAATTGCTGGTGTTTTAGGACGGAGAGTTCTGTCTGCTGGTCACTGTGCATATCCTGCTGTGCTGCTGGTCAGAAAGAGTGTCCTCCCAGCGCGGCCATCTTAGATCTCCTTTATATTCATTTTTCTATTTCTTTTCTTGTCACAAACTTTGGCCACAGCAAGAAGTCAGTAGGCTTATATGAAAGACAATGAATAATTTAAAGTTAGTTGAAAACACTCATTACACAGAATACTGAAGCAAGATTTTATGAGGTGTTTGCTCAAATAGACTTTTGATAAAATTAATAGCCCAAGGTCATATAATGCTTAAATGATTAAGTAATTTCCCTCTCGTTTTATTTTCTTCTGATTCAGACTATAAACCCTATACTAAGGTTGGCAGGGAACTTAATGCTATGGCCAACCTATGAAGCAAAGATACTCAGGTTTGGGAGTTTTGAATTTTATAAAAGTCATATAACTAGAAAGTGGTGTGGCCTGTTGTGCCTCTATGTCATATTTTTTATTGTAAATTGTAACATTTATTGTATAATCACAAGTTCCCAGGAAGCATTTTTGACCTCAGTCAGAGGCCTGGAACTCAGGCTCTTACCCAGGGTAGAGCTCCATATTTTTCAAAACAGTATGTGTAAGTATAGGTTTCCTAAGTAATGAGTGCCAGATTTATGATCCTTGGATTTATGTCCTTAAGGAGGTTATGTAAATCACCTGTGACTATTTTTTTAAGATGACAGGAATAATAGTATTTTAAGGTTATTGTGAGTATTGAATGAATGATAATTAATATGTGATGACTCATAGGCTGCCCATGATTATCTATCTAGCATATGATTTTTCCTATTATAAGAGCTGAAATTTAATTTTAAATCCTCTTGAAATGTAAAATTTATCTTTCATAAATGATGAGCAACATTTTTGTTTGTTTTTCAATTTTCATTTTTGTCTTGACAGAGCTCATTGTGTCACCCTGATTGCCTTGGAACTTGATATACAGACCAGGATTGCCTTGTGATCACAGAGATCTGTCCACCCCTGCCCTCTGGGAATACAGGCGAACATAGTACCAGGTATTTTAAACATTGGATCCATTGGTACTTTGGAACAAGAACTTTGATTTTTGCTTTGGCCATACTTCCTGATCCTGACCTGCATGCATTCTGAGTCTTGTTTCTTTTTCCCTGACTGGGGTCATGCTAGGAAGGCATGCCCAGCAGCTACTTCTTGTGGGGGATTTACCTTGGGAAATTCATGGAGCAAGTAGAAATTGTTCAGTCAGAAGGGAAGGTGAAATATAAAGGTGAGATATAAAGTTCAAACAAAGCTGAGACACATTATGGTGCCAAAGGGTAAAGAGCCATGGGCTCCTGCTTTAAAAAGAACCTTAGGCACCACGGCCTCAGTGCTGAATGGAGAATCTCTGGATTCCTATGATCTTTACATTCTAGTCTCAACAATGTTCTAAGATATACAGTTAACCTTAGCTTCCTATAGAAAACAACCTTTCCTCACGCTGTTGTCCAAAGCCTCATGAGTCAAAAGATAAGTGATTTTAGTTTTATATGAAGAGAAATGACCATTACTATTGTTATTTATTTATGCTTGTCTTGCAGATGAAGAAGGCAAAATTGATACAGGAAATCATTATGCAAAGTCTCTATAGCCAGAAAATGACCAAGCTGAGATCCAGTCCAAGCTTTGCTTGACGTTTTGACTCATTCTATTCCAGTCACATTATAAAACAAAATATCTCTTGAGTTGTCCTGGATCGCATTCTTTTTTATAGAAAAATACACCTCATTTCTCCATTAACCAAAGGGAATATGAACTAAGATGGATATGGGGTACCTTTTCTGTAGAGCAGGCTGCGGATGTACCCCATTGGTTTGGAACTGTGATCACCCTTTCAGACAGAGACAGAAAACATTGCGAGGTTTATCACAATTTTCTAAGATGGGTGGAGAATAAGTGTAACTGTAAAGGCTGCTGGTAATTGACTGCTACAGAATGAAAGGTAAATGCATAGGCACAGTTACATTTTGAATTATCTTGGTGCTCAGGGTAGCACATGCTTAAGTGTTAGTGGTTTTCTTTCTTGAAGAAATTGCTAATAATGCGTTTGAGAAAAATTTCATGTCTAAATCATGTAACAGAAAGGGAAACAACAGTTTGAACAATACGAAAATATGAGAACACCATGGGGAAGTAGAAGCTATTCTCTTTTTTCTTATATCTTTATTCCTTTTGTTCTAACCTTTAGCCTGAATTTCTGTTCAACCAGCTTGAACTTCTTTGGAGACAGCCACACTTTATCATGAAAGGGCTTCAGGACCACGGCCAGCAGTTCTCTGCTTGGTGTCCTGTCACAGCCTTCCACTTCCTTAGGTCACCAAGATCTGCAAAAAGAGAACTGGAGAGTGTGCGTGAGGGTGAACTGGAAAATCGACATTTAATTATTGAGAGAAAACAAGTGTAAGCTGTCTTACATGGGCAGAATATCTAAAAGGACTAAAGGTATTGGCTGCAACCTAACCGAAAACATTAACATAGTTTCAAAGACAAAACATGTCCCAGCTATACAAAGCAGAGCAAAGGAATACTTATGGAAGTAGATGTAAGAGTTTCTTAACCAAACTCTTCCCAGCGGAGAGAAGAAAAGAAACAACCCTGGAATGTATAGTGTATTAATATGTAATGACTACTGATTTTGGAGTTTGGGGTAGGGACACACATTTTCTATGTTGTTGAAGGGATTATCCTCAGGGAGTTTGTGCTATATGACAAATATTTGGAGAAGGCTTCTCAAAGTCTTTGTGATTCATGTCAAAACATGGTAGTTTTTTTTTTTTCAGAGTCAAACCTTTTTATAGGCACATGCAATAATATCGACCAACTCCTGTGATAATTTTTCAAAATCTTCAGTCATAGTACTCTACCAGTGTGGCCTTTGTTTTTTGTTTTTGTTTTGTTTTTTTAATGCAAAAATTACCCAAGTCTTTCTTTCCTTGTGGCCTTTCTTTTTCCTTTCTTTCTTTTTTTCTTTTTTCACTCTTACAGGGACCACATATTTTAATTATGTATAAGTGACTTAGTGGGCAAGCAAAATCCACAGATTACATTAACCTGGAGGAGGGAAAAATGGCCAGATAAGTTCTCACAGTGCTCTATATCAGATTGCTACAGAGAGTTTACATTATTTTTACTTTATTTTATTTTTATTTTTTATAATGTACTCATTTTATATCCAAATTGTTGCCCCTTCCCTCATCTCCTTCTGATTCCACCCTCCCTTTCTCTTTCCCCCATCCCCTTCTCCTAGTCCACTGAAAGGGGGAATCCTCCTCCCCTGCTATCTGACCCCAGCTTACCAAGTCTGATCAGGACTGCCTGGATCCTCTTCCTTTGTGGCCTGGCAAGGCCGCATCACCAGGTCTAAGTGATCAAAGAGAAGAAATCTGAGTTCATGACAGAGACAGCCCCTGATCCCCTTAATCAGGAACCCACATGGAGTCTGAGATGCCTATTGGCTACATCTGAGTAGGAGGTCTAGGTAATCTCCATGCATGATCCTTCGTTGGTGCATCAGTCTCTGCAGGCCCTCCCTGGACCCAGATATTTTGATTTTGTTGGTCTCCTTGTGGAGTTCCAATCCTCTCCAGGTCCTTCTGTTTACCCCATCCTTCTGCAAGACTCCCTGTGCTCTGCTCAAAATTTGGCTGTGAGTCTCAGCATCTGCTTTGATCCCCTCCTGGGTGAAGCCTTTCAAAGGACATCTATGGTAGGCTGCTGTCCAGTTCCCTTTCTTCCACCATTTCTGGTGTCTATCCTGGTTGTCATTCTCAATGAGATTTAAGCATCCTCCCTTACCACTCCTGGGCATATACCTGAAAGATGCTCCACCATTCAACAAGTCCATTTGTTCAACTATGCTCATAGCAGCTTAATGCATAATAGCCAGAATATGGAAACAACCTGGATGTCCCTCAATAGAAGAATGGATACAGAAATTGTGGAACATTTACACAATGGAATACTATTCAGCAATTAAAAACAAAGAAATCATGAAATTTGCAGGCACATGGATGAAATTAGAAGAGATCATCCTGAGTGAGGTAACCCAGAAACAGAAATACATGCATGGTACATATCTTCACTTATAAGTGAATATTAGCCATATAATACAGGATAACTGTACAAACATACAAACCATACAAACCTACAGACCTAAAGAAGCTACACCAGGCCACAGAAGATGACAGTGCAGCCACTCCTGATGTGATCTGATAGACTAAGATCAGTAGAAAGGAGAGGAGGACCTCCCTTATCAGTGGACTTGGGGAGGGGCATGTGTGAAAAAGGGGGAGGGAGGGTGGGACTGGGAGGGGAGAATGGAGGGGCTTATGGGGGGATACAAAGTGAATAAAGTGTAATTAATAAAATTAAATTAAATTAAAAAAAGAAGCTACACAAGGAGGACCCTAGGGAGGATACTTAAATCTCATTCAGCATGGCTTTGTTTTCTAAGTGTGTCCTGTGGAAATAAGCATCAGGGCAAATATTCACATAGTCCTTCCAGCATATCAGTTTTCATCAAAGTATCTAGCCTGTTTGATGAAAGTCTTGACAGCTTCAATGCTGATACAGCCCATTACCTCAACAGCCTAGAAGCCTTTCAACTATGAAAGAATTCAATCAAACCATGAGCCTTAGTTTAGATAGTCTCCGCTTTAACTTTTACATCTATTTCTAAGTGACAAGTCCTCTTAAGAGGAGAGCCCCAAAGAAATAAGCTCTTTTCTCCTGACTGTTCATGTCCAACAGAATCCAATGTCTACTCCCAAAATGTAAACTGGAAGATTAGCAGGCTCAGGTACCTCCATGAGCAAGTGTATATATATATATATATATATATATATATAAAATTTTCCATAAATCTCGATTCTGAAAAGTGTATGTGTGTGTGTGTGTGTGTGTGTGTGTGTGTGTGTGTATGTATATGGACACATACACATACACACACACACACACATCTGCAGGAACCTATAAATAGGTTTGAATCTGAAAAATAATCCAAATACAATGCTTTGAAATGAATTATGTAGGAGACTCTTCTCCACCTCACACATCAATCTGCAGAGTCCATTTTTGTTGTTTGTGTATATGTCACTTTAGTGCTGACCAATAAAGGGACTCATTCCTGGTGGAGAATAATTCTCCATTTCTCTTTCTCCTAGCAGTCATCAGATGCCTGTGTTTTTTGTCTAGGGGTGAAACTCTATGAAAATTTCCCCTTCCACTTTAATGCACCTGTTGATTCTGCCATCGTTCCACTCTTTTTTATAAAGCCATTTCTGGGAGAGACTTTTTACCACCAATAACCTGGTATTCTGACTCTTACAATGTTTTTGCCCCCTCCGAACCATCAGTGCAGGAGCTGTGATGTAAATGTATACGTCAGGGATGGCTCCACATGATCCATTGATTTGATCACTGTATCCAGTTGTGATTTCTGTGATGGTATCCATTTTCTGTAAAGAAAGACTTTTTTTTAATAAGAGGTGGCAACTATACTTAACTGGGTGTATGCATAAGATTTAAAATATAATAAGGAATTATGCATATTAGTAGCTTAGTTGCAAGGCCAGCGAAAGTTCAGTCCTCTTGGAGTCAATAAATATTTTCAGAAAAATATTTCACTACAGTTGTAGCCATTGGCTATTTGCCAGTTAAATTATAGCTCATGTATCACCACCATGTCATATAAAAATGTTACATGTACCTTTCTCTGAAACCCCAGAGTCTGACAGTACACTCATTTCTGTTAATAATCTTGCAAATACCAGTTTAGCAAAGGCAAATATAAAACTGTGTTGTGATTATGTTAGAATTGTGGTGGGAAGTGGGAACTGACTATTATTTTGATAGCAGTCCTGAGGGGATCCAGAAAATATATGATTTCATATTCTTTGATCTGCATGCAATTTTAGATGTCTTGATATATTTCTAGTATTTTGATCTAAGTGGCATTTTCATTTGGAGTCATTTGAATCTGTGTTGAGGGAGTAAGTAGGGAGGGTGAGGATAAACTTTGTTCTGGAAGGGGAACAACTTGTGTTTTGCAAGACATTGCTTTAGTTGGCACCCAGTGAAGTATCAAAAAGAAAAGATGCCTTGTGCTTGAAGTCTTAGTCCATCATTCAATTTTTGTATATCATTATCTGAGGAAGACTTCAAGCAAATCCCCTCACATTTTCTTCTTCTTCTATTTCCCGTAGTATCAATCCAGTTCTTATTTGTGCTATTGTCATGCTGCTTTTACAAGCAAACCAAGGAATATTTCCTAACATGTTGTATTATTTCAGGACTTCATGAAAAGAGAAGCTGCAATTCGAATTATTTCTCTTTTGAGACTTATCTAAAGAATTATTAGTGCTCAGTATTAAAAACTTCAGCAAACAAAAAGAATTTTTGTTTAAGAAACATTCTGCTTACCTCCCTCCACTTTTAATGCCCTCTTGGCATATTTTGTTGTTGATTTTGCCCACTTCCAGATTATTGAAAGGATATTGTGACTGTTCTTAACAACTCTTAGTCATTTGTGTTTCCCCAGGCACTAATTCAGCTTCATTTAGCTGATATTCTTGGCTGAGTCCTTTTAAATGACAGTGGGCTAAGGACAGTGAGAAAGTCAAAGAAAAATTTTATGTTTTGGATGAGGTTAATCCCCAGCTCTTCCTTAAGAGTTTAGCCACCTACATCTTTCAGGACTAAGAACACTGTGTCCACATCACCCGTTTTTGTCCACAGTCTCACAGCTCCTTTTCTTCTAAAATGAGTCATTTTGGCAGGTACCCACATTCACTCATCTATCCTAGAGATGCCCAGCCACAGACAAAAACTCTTAGTTTGGAACCTGTCCCCTGACCCCCACAAGGTCTCTGAGGACAACATTCAGCAAGCTATGACAACTGCCTACCCTTGTTCAATGGGCAAACGTGAATATATCATATCAAATGCCCACAAGAGTTTTTCACCTAAAATCACAACAAATCTCATTTATTTGTAACATTTATCTATATATCTATCATCTATCTATCTATCTATCTATCTATCTATCTATCTATCTACTATCTATCTATCTATCTATGTGTGTGTGTAGGTACACATTTGCCACAAATACATGTGGAGATCAGAGAACAACTTTTGGGAATCAGTTCTTTCCTCCTACTTTTTTGAGACAGGGTCTCTTGTTGATTTCCCCACTCTAGTATTCCAGGCCAGAGGGTGTGTAAACCTCAGTATGATTTCCCAGATTCTGCTTTCCATCTTACCAAAGGATGCTGGGATTAAAAATGTGATCTCTTTTTCTTCTTCTTCTTCTTCTTCTTCTTCTTCTTCTTCTTCTTCTTCTTCTTCTTCTTCTTCTTCCTCTTCCTCTTCCTCTTCCTCTTCCTCTTCCTCTTCTTCTTCTAATGGGATCTAGGAATCAAACTCCAATCTTGGTGTTTGCACAAAAGAGCTTTTACTTGTTCAGCCATCTGGCTGGCCCAAGAAATCTCTGAAACACCTCAGTATGCTTATCATAGCCTCTGTCCTTTCACACCTATCACAGGTGACAGCTTAGGGAGGTGACCACACAGCTAAGAAAAGTCAGGACTAGGACTTGGACTCACTTTCCTCTGTACGCTTCTCACTTAACTGACCTCCAGCAGATGACAAATGGAGACAGTGGGCAGATCTCTCCTTCACTCCAGTTTCCTTACTTCTGTTGGATGATGTAAAAATGCACACACCCTTTTATTTTTTTTATTAATTACACTTTATTCATTTTGTATCCCTCCATGAGCCCCTCCCTCCTACCCTGCCGATCCCACCCTCCCTCCCCTTTCTGCATGCATGCCACTCCCCAAGTCCACTGATAGGGAAGGTCCTCCTCTCCTTCTTTCTGATCTTAGTCTATCAGTTCTCATCAAAAGTGGCTGCATTGTCCTCTACTGTGGCCTGGTAAGGCTGCTCCCCCCTCAGGGGGAAGTGATCAACGAGCAGGCCAATCAGATTATGTCAGAGGCAGTCCCTCTTCCCATTACTATGGAACCCACTTGGACACTGAACTGCCATGGGCTAAAAAAAAAGATTAAAAAAAAAAATGAAACAGCCTTAAGTTCAGGAAAAGAACTGCTAACTATTTGACATTACCAGGATCAAACTGTGAGTGATACATGAGGCCTGAGTTTAGTTGTCTCAAAAGCATAAGAAGGATATTAGCCCTTTAGGAAGACAATGTAGCCACTCCTGATGAGACATGATAGACTAGGATCAGAAAGAAGAGGAAGACTTCCCTTATCAGCAGACTTGGGGAGGGGCATGTGTGGAGAAGGGCGAGGGAGGGTGGGATTGGGAGAGGAGGAGGGAGCTACAGGGGGGATACAAAGTGAATAAAGTGTAATTAATAAAAATTAAAATAAAAAACATTTTTTAAGAAAGCAAAAAAAAAAAAAAAAAAAAAAAATGCACACACCCTTCCCCCTCCATAAGCTCATGAAGGTACAGGCTGAGGCATTGGCAATTCTCAATATTCCAAACACAGTGAAACTCATTATAGAAGGGGAGCTCTTCATGAGGACAATAAAATAAAATAAAATAAATAAAATAAAATAAAATAAAATAAATAAAAAAAGAATCCATGAAACAGTTGTTTCTGAGAAGTATAAGGAGAGCAAAGGAAGGTGTCAGTATATTTCATAAGAAAATTTATACATGGTCTTATCCAGCTGCTGCGTGCCAGTAACAACATTTTGGTCTTGTCTGCTGTAGCATAAGAAGGCACCTGGCTAAGAACCAAAAGTCCTAAAGTAAATAAATAAAAAGAGTTTGTTTTCTGGAGCATGGGGCCTAAAAAGAATTTACAAGTGGAATGTCAATGTTATCTTGACAAGTTTCTGCTCTTTCCTTAAGCAACTGTATCTCTCTGAGTCTTAATTCCCTTGTCTGTAACATAGATACAATTATTCTTTTATTTATAAATTGCAACAGATTTGGCTCAGACGGGGAATGCTTATGAGAAAGAATCTTTCACCCTTAGGAAGGAAGGCAACCGGTAACTCAAAAGTATTTGTGTTATATTCAAAAATTAAAAACTAATTCAAAAGGCAGCAAAGAATTTTTTTGTTTTTACTCTAAGCTGTTAGGAAGTTCTGGCTGAATGGATTCAGTCAAGCTTTTCTTTAAATGAGCAGGATAAAGCTTTTATTTTTGTTGGTCTGGGTTGTTTCTTTGCCTTTCACATCTTTAAAAACCTCATTGTGATTTGTTTCAGTTTTCAGAATGTTGGATGAACAAGTTTAGTAGTGATATACACTGAAGTGGTGTTTTGTTAACAGTGGAAGACTAGCTATAAAGCATGCTTAGAAATCAGAGGCAGGGGATGATTTAGTCCTCATGTGACGCTCATGGCTACAAGGTCATGCAGTTGCCTTCTTGACAAATAACCTCTTCCCATGAATCAAGGAAATTAGAAGCAAAGGGCCTTTTGTTTTACACACATATAAACATAAAGTTAGACCATCTTTTCAATATATATATATATATATATATATATATATATATATATATATATATATTGAAGAATGTCTTGTGTCAAATATCATGTGGCTCTCAGTTGACAAACACAAAAGTGAGAGACAGGTGCTCATTTCATCGCATATGTTGT
The DNA here is from genome assembly GCF_907164565.1 of Psammomys obesus. NCBI lineage: Eukaryota > Metazoa > Chordata > Mammalia > Rodentia > Muridae > Psammomys > Psammomys obesus. The sequence goes on from NW_026596079.1 coordinate 11,173,503, forward strand.
CCTCCTCTACTATGGGTTCCATACTTGGGAATGGAGGCAAGAATGCCACTTTCATTAGGATTTCATTGGGTACGGTAGATGCTTTCAAGGATTGTTCTAAATCCATTCTCCTCTTTCACTGTTAGGAAACTTGCTTGTCTCTTTCTGAACTTGAAGATTTTCATGTGCTAGGCTACCAGGCAGAGCACAGGTAGGCTTCCACTATGATTCTCTTGGAATAGCTTTTGATTTCCTGAAAAACAAGGAAAGGGCCAAAAAGATTAATCTCTTCTTTCTGTTTTGAATGTAGAAGTTGCCTGGAGCTGGAGATAGTGGAGCAGAAAGACAGCATAGGTCTATATGGCATCAAGAGTAAAATCAAAAGAAAAATCGTCTACCTGTGAAATGGGGAAAGTACTCCCTAATTATGTGTGTGTTTCTCTTGTATCGAATGCAATCATGACTAATAAGAAAGTCAACAACATAAACACATGTTGCAAAGCCAATGCTTAGCATTCAAAAATTTATTAATTGTCATCTATGACACTTGGTGTTATCTGGTTACGGAACTGTACAAGGCAGTTCAATAATACTATTGACCTATCCTATATTATCCATAATAACACAAAAGAGTATTTTACCGTAGGAAAGAAGGAGTCTCTTACCCTTACTTTTCATGACTCAAAGGTATTTAAAATTTTTATTCAAAAATTAAAAACAAATTTGAAAGGCAACAAAGGAATGTTTTACTCTAAGTTGTTAGGAGGTTCTGGCTGAATGAATTCAGCCAAGCTTTTATTTAAATGAGCAAGGCAAATCTTTTATTTTTGTCAGTCTGAGCTGTCAGTCTCAGCATGAATGATAAACATATCAGTGATATGCTAGGTATTTTATGAACACTGGGATTACAATGATGAGAAATCCTGAACTGCTCCTAAATATTTCAGAATCTGTATGAGATGATAACAAACTACACAAATAAATAGCAGTGTGGGAAAATGTCTCTAAGCATGAGGTAGAAGACTGATTGATACCAACACCTTAAAACAAAAAATAAAAGGGAGAAAGATGTCTTACAGCACACCTTGCAAGCTATATCATTTTTTTGCAAGCAGCTATTTTTTTTATTAGTTACACTTTATTCACTTTGTATCTCCCCATAAACCACCTCCCCTCCTAATCCCACCTTCCCTTCCCCTTCTATGCACTCTGCCCAACAGTTGGCCATAAATTTCAGCATCTGCTTTGATAGTTTGCAGGGCAGAGCCTTTCAGAGGCCCTCTGTGGCAGGTTCCTAGGTTGTTTCCTGTTTTCTTCTTCTTCTTCTGATGTCCATACTCTTTGCCTTTCGGGATGGGGATTGGGCATTTTAGGCAGGGTCCTCCCTCTTGATTAGTTTCTTTAGGTGTACAGATTTTAGTAGGTTTATCCTATATTATAGGTTAATAAGGGTGAGTATATTCCGTGTGTGTCTTTCTGCTTCTGGGACAGCTCACTCAGGATGATCCTTCCCAGTTCCCACCATTTACCTGCAAGTTTCATGATTTGCTTGTTTTTCATTGATGAGTAATATCCCATTGTTTGGATGTACCACAATTTCCGTATCCATTCTTCAGTTGAGGGGCATCTGGGCTGTTTCCAGCTTCTGGCTATTACAAATAAGGCTGCTACAAACATGGTTGAGCAAATGTCCTTATTGTGTACTTGAGCCTCTTTTGGATATATGCCTACAAGCGGTATGGTTGGATCTGGAGGAAGCATTATTCCTAGTTGTCTGAGAAAGTGCCAGATTAATTTCCAGAGTGGTTGTATAAGTTTACATTCCCACCAGCAGTGGAGGAGGGTTCCCCTTTCTCCACAGCCTCTCCAGCATGTGTTGTCACTCGAATTTTCCATCTTGGCCATTCTGATGGGTTTAAGGTGAAATCTCAGGGTCATTGTTTCTCTGCTGGGTATAGTAGCCTGAGCTGACATCTGTTTTCTCTTAGAGTCTGCTTGATATCCATCCAGGCCCTTCTGGCTTTGATAGTCTCTGTTGAGAAGTCAGTTGTGATTCTGATGGGTTTGCCATTATATGTTACTTGGCCTTTTTCCCTTGCAGCTTGTACTATTTTTTCTTTGTTCTGTTTTTAGTGGTTTGATTATTATGTGATGGGGGAGGATTTTCTTTTCTGGTCTAATTTATAGGGTGTTCTGTAGGTCTCTTGTATTCTTACAGGCCTCTCCTTTAAGTTGGGATATTTTCTTCAATGATTTTGTTGAAAATATTTTCTGTGCCTTGGAGGAGGGAATCTTCTTTTTCCTCTATTTCTATTATTCTTAGGTTTTGTCTTTTTATGTTGTCTTGAATTTCTTGGTCGGTCTGTGTCAGGAATTTTTTAGATTTAACATTTTCTTTGATAGATACATTGATTTCTTCCATTGTATCTTCCACACCTGAGATTCTTTCTTCTATCTCTTATAGTCTATTGGTTATGGTTACCTCTGTAGTTCCTGTTTTCTTCCCTAAGTTCTTTCTCCCCACAATTTCCTCTATTTGTGTTTTAATTTTTCCAATTCTGTCTTCAGATATTGAGCCATTTTGTTGATTTCCTTCACCTGTCTGACTGTATTTTCCTGTTTTTCCTTCTGTTCCTTCAGCTGTTTGTTTGAACAATCCTCTGTTTCTTTTATTTCTTTCAGTGATTCAAGTATTTCATCTCTAAAGGCCATAAACTGTTTGGCTGCAACTTCCTGCATTTCTTTACGGATGGCCATGATCTGTTTGAGTTTATCTTCTTCTAGGTCTTTACACATTTTATTTTTTTCCTTTGTTATCCTCTTCATGGACATAGATGTTAGGTTACCTCCTTGAATTTCATTTATGCTGGGGTGTCCAGGGCTACTTGCCCCTTGATAACTGGTTTCTGGAGATGCCATATTGCTCTGTCTTTTGTTTGTTAAGCTTTTATGCTGGCCTCTACCCATTGGGCTATCTTTGGTGTTGGGTGTTAGTTTCTGGTGGTTCCTGGAATCCTGTGGTTGAGAGAATCCCCTTGGCAGGAAGATGGCTTTTCCTGAAGAAAGCCTCCTCAGCTTTTTGGGTATGGTCACTGTATGGCTGGTGTTTTTCAGGAGTTGCCACAGCTCACCTCAGGTGTACAGACCTGAGTGGTAACTGTGGTCCTTGTTAGTCAAGAGGGCTCTTCTCTCACCTGGAGAAATCCTGGAAACAGCTGCCCTGCTTCTGGGTTTCTTGCTGTAAATTTAGTGAGCTGCTGCTGTAACCTAGGTGTCCTGTGGTTTGGTCAGTTTTGTTAGGGATAACTGGTTGCCCCTTGGAGCAGTATCTGGGGGTTGATCTCAGGGATCCCAGGCTTCTCTAGGTCTGAGGTTGGGGCTCTGTTCCCTAGTACCCAGGTGGTAATCTGTGGCAGGTGAGTAGTAATCTTCTGTTGGCAGCAGGCTAGCTGGTGCACAGCAGGTCCCTGGGTTGTGCCAGTCTACGGTACTTTTTCCAGGGATATTACTGGGTGGCCTAAGTCCGCCCCAGTTTCCTTCCTTCCCTGTGGGGATTTCTCCCAACAAGGACTCCAAGTCTTTGGCGCCCTGGGGTGCATAGTTCTTTCTGTGAGTAATAGTTGGCACACAGCAGGTTTCTGGGGTGGTGGCCCGCATGCCTGCTGGTCTATGGGACCTTTCCCAGGGATATACTGGATGACCTAATTGGGTCCCCATTTGCTTTCTTCCCTGTGGGGTTTTCTTCCAACAGGGACTCCTAGTCTCTGGTGCCCTGGGGTGCACAGCTCTGTCTGTGATGGAGAGCTGTACGTGCAGCAGTCTCTGTGTTCGCTACTGGTGCCCAGTTCAGTGATGGCGGCTCACACCTGCCATTCTGCAATACCTTTTCTAGGGAAAGACTGGGTGACCCAAGGCCAATCCTGTTTCCTTTCTTCCCTGTGGGTTTTTCTCCCGACTGGGACTCCCAGTCTCTGGTGTGTTTGTGCCGACCATTCAAGCCTGGGAAGGTGATCGGGACACGCAGGCATGTGGCTCTGGTCTGGCTACCTAGTGCCTGCGAGACCCGGGATCTCTTCTGGGTTCTGGCTGGGTGACCTGCGAGTGGACCCGACTGATTCCCACACCGTGGGGGTTTCCTCTCACCTGGGAAACATGATCGCTATTGTTTTAGGGCCCAGAGTCTCTCGGTCACTGTATGGAAAATGTTGTCCTGCTCCTCAGATGCAGTGTTATCCTGGCGTCGCCCCCTTGCCCCTCCAAGCTATGTCATTTTTCATGCTTTGTCCCATGCCCCACCCCAATCCTTTTTAGTGTACCCTATTTATATAAGGTGCTATTAGTCTGCTTAAACACGAGTCACATGTAATTCTTTCCGACAAGTTAGGAGCCTACCTACCACAGAGGGTCTCTGAAAGGCTCTGCCCTGCAGACTATCAAAGCAGATGCTGAGACTTATGGCCAACTGTTGGGAAGAGTGCATGGAATATTATGAAAGAAGTGGGAAATAAAATGGACTGGAGAGGACAGGAGGTCCACAAGGAGAACAACAGAAGCAGAAAATTTGAATACAGGGGTCTTTCCAGAGACTCATACTCCAACCAAGTGCCATGCATGGAAATAACCTAGCGCCCCTGCACTGATGTAGGCCATGGCAGTTCAGTGTCCAAGTGGGTTCTATAGTAATCGGAAGAGGGGCTGCCTCTGACAAGAATTGATTGGCCTGCTCTTTGATTACCTCCCCCTGAGGGGGAAGCAGCCTTACTAGGCCACAGAAGATGACAATGCAGCCACTCCTGATGAGATCTGATAGATTTTAGGATCAGAAGGAAGGAGAGGAAGACCTCCCCTATCAGTGGACTTGGGGAGGGGCATACATAGAGTAGGGGGAGGGAAGGTGAGATTAGTAGGGGAGGAGGGAGATCTTTATGGGGGGGATACAAAGTGAATAAATTGCAATTAATAAAAATTAAAATTAAAAAGAAAGTAAACACTATACCAGCAATACATGGCAGCCAGGAATCAGAATATTGTCTACACCCTTGAAGAAGCTCATAGCTGTTTGTGTCAGGTGGGGACAGAGAATGAAGTATGACCAGTAAGAGAGCTTTGACAAGTGCTCACTGGAAGACTTCTTTCTCTCTTTTGTATTTGTCTTGAAGTATTGATGCCAAGGTATGAAATAGCAATGCCTAGAGTATGGTCATTGAGAAAAGCTATGTCCAGGAGTTGCTAAAACAATGAATGTGCTGACATTACTAGCCCAAGATGAGAACTCAAGATTCTGAAATATAACAATAATAACAAACGACATTCATGTATTATTTCTATGGTGTTTGGTGCTCACAGAATTATTTCATTTGATAGTCACAATTAATTTCTGAGTTAAGAATCATTATCACTTATAACCATAAAGATAAAAGAAATGAGGTTCAGTGAGGGTACTCGCTTTACTCAAAGCAACAAAAGTTTTACTGAAGTTAAAGCTAGGAATGGAGCCTGCATAAAGTATCAGGAAAACTGGTCCCATAAAGTTCCTTTGCTTTCTATATGGCTTTTTTGTTCTGCTCTGGCTCACTTTCATATTTCCAAATTATTAGTTATTTGGGGAGGGATAAACTTCTAAGATGCCAAAATAGAAAATGAATTCAGAGGAAGATGAGGTTTCCAGAGATTTTTGTAGACAGTTGAGCTGGCGAAAGCTTTGAAAAAGAGATGTTTGAGCTTCACTTAATTGAACTGGTTTATATTAGTATTACTTTGAGTCAGCACTAAACCTAGCATGGTAATTAAAGGTCTAGTTCTGAAATTTTATTTTATTTCATGGATTTACATGGACTAAGCTGGTCAGTGCTAAAGAATGATTCATGTCAGAAATCCTTTGTAAAACTGCAGGATTGTGAAGATGCATATTCTTGGACTCTCATTAAATATTTGCAATAGTCTAGTTGCCAGTGCCTTCTGCACAATGAGGTCCAATACCTTGTGCCTGTACAACGCAATGTTTGTAAGATGCTTCTTAACATAGTATTCATTTGAACTTACCAAGAATTATATGAAGTGGATGGGAGTTGTTGCTGGTTATCATGTGAAAGAGATTGAAACTAAGACAAGCAAAATGATATACCCATGATTATCTAGCTGGGAAATGGAAATAGGATGAGAAATTTGAATTATAGGCTATATGTCCTTTTTAGGGAATCATAGTACTTTACTAATCAGAACACAGGAATCCACATACAACTATCACATACAACTATAACATTTGACCTCTATCCCTATCCCCATAGAACTGTGAGAAAGCTGATGAGATGGGGAGGTGGAACCATGCTAGGTACAATGAAAGGAAAGAAGCTAATGAGTGTGTGTGCATGTGCACCCAGAGGAGACAGAGAACAAAATGTGAAAGATCTGAGGGCTTGCTTGAGGGCCGTTGGCATCTCTGATGATACTTTTCAACACCAGACCAGCAAAATTATCTGTGGCAGACAGAATTTGGCAGCAGCAAGTTCGTATCTTTGGAATGAATGGTATGCATAGGGTAAATGCTATGGATAACATAGGGAGGCATCCAGCCTTCTCTCAAGGTGCAGTCTAGGGGAGATACAGTTCCCTAGGTGCCTTCAGTCCATTGTGAGAAGGAGGCATACAGGATGTGCAAGGAGCTATTAATACAGGACTAGAAAGTTTAAAAACCAATATTCTTACTGTGGGAGAGGAGAATCTGCAGTTAAATTTCATGAATGTAGTCAGCCAGAGGAAATATGAATGAAGTGATGGAGAGACAAGAAGAGTGGCTGCAGAGGAAACAAGACTCATGATCTCAATTTCTTCTGCACCAATGTTTTCCTGCCACATCCTGTTCTTCTAGCTTTGCTTCCATATTTTCTACCACATCTTTTTCAGACATTTCTGCATTCAAATAGAAAAGTGCCCCATGGGGGTTCTTCCTCAGCACTTACCTGAGCATTTCTTGGCAGATTGAAGGATACGCATATTTTCTTGTATTCCTGGGGACTTCAGTGATAATAACATAACAGTAATATGTTCTGCTGTGTATTTTGCATATGTACCCATTGATTGACAGGGCAGGATTGTTTAAGCAATACTAATTTCCATTTTAATAAGATTGCGAACCTGATAACTGAGACGTACTTTCCCCCTTTTCTTCTTGTGATAGAAAAAAAAGACAAAAAACAAACAAACAAACTAACAAACAAACAAAAAAAAAAACCCGAGGATTTCTCATGCCCAAAGAAGATGACTATGGAGACCTTTCTGGTTTGTATACAAGAGTTATAGATGTAATATTACAACAGAACATTTATTAATGGGTTGGCCAAAGCTACTCTTCTTAATCTAACTCTTGGTTGGAAGAGCTCTAAGACAGTAGTTCTCAACTTGTGGGTCTCTACTTATTTTTTTTTGGGGGGGGGAGCTGTCACATATCAGATATCCTGCATATCAGATATGTGCATTATGGTTCATAACAGTAGCAAAATTAAAGTTAAGAAATAGCAATGAAAATAATTTTATGGGTCTGGAGGCAAAAACTGCTGTGCATTGCTGATAAGTAATTTTCTGGGAAAAAGCCTCTGAAATTCCCTGGATCGATCTATCGATCTATCTATCTATCTATCTATCTATCTATCTATCTATCTATCTATCTATCTATCTATTTTGGTGTCTAGCCAACAGGTCATTTATGACTGTGGATACTTACACAGAGGTCTGATGGAAGAAATCACCCAGAATGATAGTATGCAGCAGAGATGGACACTATGCTCTTCTCAGCCACTGGCTCTTAGAAAAACAGTAGATATGGATAGATGTATGTATCTCACTGATATATAAAGAATGTGTAACATATAACCTACAAACAATCACAAAAAGTATGGTACTCTGAATTATAAATGCCGTAGAGCTGGTTGATTATTGGAGAATGTTTTGGCTCCTTTTTGCCAGACTCTTGGATTTGTAGTTAAGCTGTGTTTTCAGTTGATGAATAAGTGTTGCTAACATTTGCCTTTACTTATGTTATAAACTAATGCAACAAAATCAACAATAAGAATTATTTCATTGCTGAATCAGTTAATGGTTTTTGAATACTTGGGAGCTATATTACATCTTCTCTCCAGATATAATATAATGATCACAGACACTACTGACAGTTAAGTTTATTAATTTATATTATTTTTTACATCCCTTTCTTAAATCTAGATAACCAATAAAACAATGAGCAATGAGTGAATTTTTTTTTTTTTTGAGGCAGGATTGTTTATGGACCTGGAAGTCACTGGTTAAACTCAGGAATGATGTATCTCTACACCTCTAGTGCTAGGATTACAAGAGTATGCGTCCACATTTACTTTTCTCTGTGGGTTCTAGGGTGCATCTCAAATGCACATACTCACATGACAAACAACTCACTAAGTGAGTCATCTCCCAGTTTTTAAGCAAGCATCTTTTAAATCCTGTGACATGTGCTGTTTGGTGACAGTCCATCCCTTCACCACTTTGCCCTTCCAGGTCCAGGTGTTCCTTCTTATCTCAAGGCTTTCCTTAACATCAGCAAGTGAATCAGTGTCTTGATAATATCCGGGTACAGTCCTCAGCGTGCAGAGGTTGATGACATGGATAAATGCCTTAGGTGCTCTAAACTCAAGGTGATGGTTACTGTCCACCATGCTATAGTGGAACACCTCTCCCTGTCTTCACAGTGATAAAACATTTAACAATGACTTTTGACTTATTTCCCATTTTTCTTTTTCTCTGTCATTTACCTTGTATTTGGTATGATACTTTGTAAGTGATCAAACATGTACCAATTCATTGTCCTTAATAAAGGATCCCAGGGACACCCCAGGAATCTCAGGGACTGGTGCTTCCCCCAGTAAGCAGGTGCATGTTTGATGTCTTACCCGGGTATTGGTCCTCTCTGTAGCCTTTGATTAAAGAAAAATCTTCTACTACTGAGGAATTAGAACAATTCTGTACTTCAGAAGTGAAGGAAGCCAAGGCTCAGAGGCAGATGAATCTCTCCAGTGTTACATAGCTGTTTACTGGCAGGACCAGGGAATAGAACTCAGCTGCCACTTAACTCCCTTAGGACAGGAGTAGTCTTACTGTAGGTAGGATATATCTTACTATTCCTGGGAATTGTGCAGAGTTTGATTCTGCCCATCTAGCGTGCATACCACTTTCTCTGACAGAACAATAATTTTCCTTACAGAAAGTACCCTTTCCGACTTAGAGTTTGTGTGAGTTGTCTGAACCCCATCTCCAGGTACTGAGTGGTATGTTCAGGGTAAACAACCTGTGTCTCACCAGCTTTTAACAGTTCAGAGTGAGCACCTCACTCAAAGAATTAAATCAGAGATAATCACGAAACTTTCACATGACGCTCACTACACATGAGCCATGACTATGAAAGCCCAGTGATATAAGGAATTAACAAAATTGATATTATACAAAAAGGAAACCACAGTAGAGTAATAGAAGACAATGAGAAAGAGAAATGTAGAAATAGAGAAGGAGAGGAGAGAGGAGAAGGGAGGAGGTGGGAGGAAGGGAAAGGAAAAGAGAGCAGGAGAGGGAGGAGGAGAGAGAGAGTTTCAATAACACTGCTTTAGCATCTGGATGAGAGGACATCTGGACATATTCTAATTCTGGGCTTTTTGTTACATAAACAAATAAAACAATCTTTCCTTTCTTCTAGTAATTGGCATGTGTTTTTCTTACAATTTACTTGGGAAGATCTAATGATGCATCATGCGTCCTCCCAAAGGAAGACCTCTTGAGAATTTCCTTAATGAATTTGTGTTTTTTGGAGACTCAGTGTTTAACGATGCATTGTTTACTCTCATGTCTCCAGTGCCCAGCTATTTGTCCAACACTTCATGAGCACCATTCAAGCAATTGGTGTCTGAAAGCCCATGTCCCTTTCTCTCTCAATTTACCTTGTTTCTCACGATTAGTGAACATTTAGGTTCCGAACTGAACTAATTCATCTCAGTTTTCTTCTTTCTCTCTCTCTCTCTTTTTTTCTCTCTCTCTTTTTTGCCAAATTCATGGTGGCACAGTAAAAAAAAACATAAAGAAGGTGGAAGCGTGGGAAACATGAGATGACTCAGCAGGTAAAAATGCTTGCCATGTAATCTTGACAACCTGGCTTCAATTTCCCAGTATCCACAGAGGAGGAACAGAGACAATGCTATAAAGTTATTAAACTGTTTTCTGTCAGAGACAGTGCCTCTCCAGTCCCCAACCCTAGCATTCCACTTGCTAGCTGTGCTTTCTTGTCTGCCTCAGTGGAAGAGGATTCACTTAGTCCTGGTGATACTTGTTGTGCTCGAGTGGGTTGGTATGGGGGGTGGAGCTAGGAAAGGGGGCTAGTCTTCTCAGAGAAGAAGGGGGGAGGAGAGGGACCTGGAGGAGAGAAGTGAGGGGGCTGTACAGTGGGGAAAGTAATCAATTAAAAAAAAAAGAAGCTGTTTTCTGACCTCCACATGTTTCCCATGCCACGTATACATCTATATATGAACACACACACAAAACACACATACACAGAAAACAGTAATAAATAAATTAAAAGTAACTATGTAGAAAGGCCTTTTAATATTCCTAGGGCAGTCTTAGGACAAAACATTTCTGCATTTGGGCCATGGTCACTATATCAAGTGTTCTTCTCTACAACCCGCAGCGAGCACATGTGCTCAGAGCCCAGTACTGTCTCCTAGCTTTTCTGGGAGGCATTAGGAGCAATTATTATTTTTGGCTCAGACCCATCCTGTCATGCTCGATACCATTCTCACTTCATAGGATGACAGTCTGGGGCAGCCACTGAAGCCTTGTACCCAGTGGGCAGCTATTCTGGGATGTTTGTTCTTGACATTCACGGTGGCTTCCTGGCTGACTCATACCCCAACTGAGCCCCCATTGTGCTGGGCTAAGATGGTTCAGCAGCCAGTTTTGATGCCCCTAATCAAAGAATGACATCCTAAAATCTTGCAGTCAGCCACGCACACTGGACTGGAAAGAGATTGAGGGCTTCTAAATTTAACCACAACCACTTTAGAAACGAGAATCTGGGAGATTTTGAGGATGGAAACTGGGATGTTCGTTATTATCTTCTGATGTTTGAATTGACTTGCTGAGTTAAATCCCGCCTGAACTATTTCTTATTAGCTATGTGAGTTCTGCAAAATCCACTTTCCTACTCTAATCTGGTCATCATCTCCTGCTGCCCTTGGTGAAATGGTCATCACAGAATCGAAATGGCAGGGTCCCTCAGGAGATAAATGATCATCTTGTTCAAGGACCCTGGTCAACACTTGACATGTTTTTGGTCACTGTGATATTTTTGCCTCCCTTTAGATTTCCAGTGTTTGTATAGCTTAGAAAATATGAGACTATGAGTCAATAAAACAATGGATGAATGGACATTGACATCAGAGTAATTATTTTTTTCTCCATTTCTACTTTAACAATTTCAGTGAACTCAACAATTCACATATATGTACATTGGAGCCACTGAGTGACCTCCAAGAAGTATACAGAGTCCATTCTGATATCTCCCAAGTCAATGCATAATTTCCTCCCTGGCTTTGTTTACTCTAATTCAGCCTTGCCTAAGGCATTTGGTGCTCTAGTTCTTTCTTCCTTGGGGTTAACTCCCAGAGGACTTTTTGTGGCATTTTCTTTTTAACTATTTCTGCTGACACCTTGCAGCTATCCAGAGGCTCAGCTCTGTATCTCCTCTAGGTGAGGAGGTAGTCCTCCTCCTACACATAGGGATTGTAACCTTTCAGTTCAGTGTCTTCAGCAGGGAATCAGTGTCTTTCTTGGTGAGTTCCTTCCCTCTTACTAATTTCTTCTTATTTACTTATTTATTTAGTAATTTATTAGTTTTGTCAGTGTTTGTGTGTGGGTACATGAGTATATACAACTGTGCAAGCGACATGTGTCTGTGCATGCAGAGGCGAGAGGTGAATCCTGAGTTTCAGTACTCAGGTTCTAGTCCCCTTGTGTTTTGAGACAGTATATCTCACTGGCCTCAAGCTCATCAAATAGGATAGGCTAGCTGACTGGTGAGTGCCAGGGATCTGCCTGTCAGTAGAACTAGGATTATGTATGTAAATCACCATATCTGCCTTTTTTTTTTTTTTAAATATGGGCTCTGGGGATCAAACTTAGTTCCTTGTACTTAGCTGATAACTGGTTTACTGAGTGAGCTATCTCTCCCAAGACTTGCTTAGATCTTCTTCACAAAGGCCTTTTTGTCCCATAAACCTAGTTTACCCCTTTACTTTCAAAGGTTTATTCTTAGATAAGACCTTGTCATGCAGACAAAGATGACCTTAAACTCACAACCCAAGAACTGGAATTACAGGGCCAACTCACAGATACCATACTTTTAATCATTGTCACCTAAATACATGTTGCTAGTCACACAGAGAGAACGCTGAACTCTTTGTAAGCACTGTATCACTATGATTGTTAATCTTATAGATTTCTATGCAGCATTCTGCTTTTATTCTATTCCAATTTTTAAAAATTGCATTTAATCTATTCACGTTTTTACTTTTTGTGTGCTACAGCATATGTATGCAGATTAGAGGACAATTCTCAAGACATGATTTTTTTAATATATCTTTTTATTTTTTAATATTGCATATCTTTTATTTCTTTTTAATTTTTATTTTTTTATTAATTACACTTTATTCACTTTGTATCCCCCCATAAGCCCCTTCCTCCTCTCTTCCCGATCCCACCCTTCCTCCCCTTCTTCACACATGCCCCTCCCCAAGTCCACTGATAAGGGAGGTACTCCTTTAATTCCTTCTGATATTATCTATCAGATCTCATCAGGAGTGGCTGCATTGTCATCTTCTGTGGCCTGGTAGGGCTGCTCCCCCCTTACGGGGAGGTGATCAAAGAGCAGGCCTATCAGGTTATGTCAGAGGCAGGCCCTCTTCCCATTACTATGGAACCCACTTGGACACTAAACTGCCATGGGATACATCTGTGCAGGGGTTCTAGGTTATCTCCATGCATGGTACTTGGTTGGAGTATGAGTCTCTGGAAAAACCCCTGTGTTCAAATTTCTGGTTGTGTTGCTCTCCTTGTGGCGTTCCTGTCCTCTCCAGATCTTACTATTTCCCACTTCTTTCATAAGATTTTATGCATTCTGCCCAACAGTTGGTCAGCATCTGCTTTGATAGTTTGCAGGGCAGAGCCTTTCAGAGGCCCTCTGTGGCAGGTTTCTAGCTTGTTTCCTGTTTTCTTCTTCTTCTGATGTCCTTCCTCTTTGCCTTTTAGGATGGGGATTAAGCATTTTAGTCAGGGTCCTCTCTCTTGATTAGTTTCTTTAGATGTACAGATTTTAGTAGGTTCATCCTATATTACATGTCTATATGAGTGAGTATATACCCTGTGTGTCTTTCTGCTTCTAGGACAGTTCACTCAGGATGATCCTTTCCAGGTCCCACCATTTACGTGCAAATTTCATGATTTCCTTATTTTTCATTGCTGAGTAATACTCCATTGTGTAGATGTACCACAATTTCTGCATCCATTCTTTAGTTGAGGGGCATCTGGGCTGTTTCCAGCTTCTGACTATTACAAATAAAGCTGCTACAAACATAGTTGAGCAAATGTCCTTTTTGTGTACTTGAGCCTCTTTTGGATATATGCCTAGGAGTGGTATGGCTGGATCTTGAGGAAGCGCTATTCCTAGTTGTCTGAGAAAGCGCCAGATTGATTTCCAAAGTGGTTGTACAAGTTTACATTCCCACCAGCAGTGGAGAAGGGTTCCCCTTTCTCCACAACCTCTCCAGCATGTGTTGTCCCTTGAGATTTTCATCTTGGCCATTCTGATGGGTGTAAGGTGAAATCTCAGGGTTGTTTTGATTTGCATTTCCCTAATGGCTAATGAGGCTGAGCATTTCTTTAAATGCTTCTCTGCCATTCAATATTCCTCTACAGAGAGTTCTCTGTTTAGTTCTGTTCTCCATTTTTTAATTGGATTACTTCGTTTGCTGCTTTTCAACATCATTAGTTCTTCATATATACTGGATATTAGCCCTCTGTCACATAAAGGGTTGGTGAAGATTCTTTCCCAATCTGTAGGCATTCGATTTGTTTTGATGATGGTGTCCTTTGCTTTACAGAAGCTTTTCAGTTTCATGAGGTCCCATTTATTGATTGTTGCTTTCAGAGCCTGTGCTGTTGGTGTAATGTTCAGGAAGTTTTCTCATGTACCAATGAGTTCAAGACTCTTTCCCACTTTTTCTTCTAACCGATTTAATGTATTTGGTTTTATGTTGAGGTCTTTGATCCATTTGGACTTTAGTTATGTGCAGGGTGATAAGTATGGATCTATCTGCATTTTTCTACATGAAAACATCGAGTTAGACCAGCACCATTTGTTGAAGATGCTATCTTTTTTCCATTGTATGGTTTTGGAATCTTTGTCAAAGATCAGGTGTCCATAAGTTTGTGGGTTTATTTCTGGGTCTTCTGTTCATTTCCATTGATCCACCATTATGTTTCTATGTCAGTACCATGCAGTTTTTATTACTGTTGCTCTATAGTACAGCTTGAGATCAGGGATGGAGACACCTCCAGAAGATCATTTATTGTAGAGGATTGTTTCAGAAATTCTGGGTTTCTTGTTATTCCATATGAAGATGAGAATTTTTCTTCCTAGGTCTGTAAAAAAATTGTGTTGGTAATTTGATGGGAATTGCATTGAATCTGTAGATTGCTTTTGGTAAGATGGTCATTTTTACTATGTTAATCCTGCCAAGCCATGAGCATGGGAGATCTTTCCATCTTCTCATATCTTCTTCTAATTCTTTCTTCAAAGAATTGAATTTTTTTCATACAAGTCTTTGACTTGCTTGGTTAGGGTTACACCAAGGTACTTTATGTCATTTGTGGCTATTGCGAAGGCTGTTGTTTTCCTAATTTCTTTCTCAGCCCTTTTGTCTTTTGTATACAGGAGTGCTACTGATCTTTTTTTAGTTAATTTTGTATCCTGCCACTTTGCTAAATGTGTTAATCAGCTGTAGGAGTTCCCTGGTAGAGTTTTTGGGGTCACTCATATATACTATTATATCATCTGCAAATAGTGATAATTTGACTTCTTCCTTTCCAATTTGTGTCCCCTTGATCTCCTTCAACTGTCTTATTGCTCTAGCAAGGACTTCCAGCACTATGTTGAAGAGATATGGAGAGAATGGGTAGCCTTGCCTTGTCCCTGATTTCAGTGGGATTTCTTTAAGTTTCTCTCCGTTTAGTTTGATATTGGCTATAGGCTTGTTGTATATTGCCTTTACTATGTTTAGATATGTGTCTTGTATCCCTGATCTCTCCAATACTTTAAACATGAAGGATGTTGGATTTTGTCAAATGCTTTTTCAGCATCTAAGGAGATTATCATGTGGTTTTTTTTCTTTCAGTTTGTTAATATGGTGGATCACATTGATGGATTTCTGTTTATTGAACCCTTACATACTTGGGATGAAGCCTACTTGGTCATAGTGGATGATATCTTTGATATGTTCTTGTATTCGGTTTGCAAGTATTTTCTTGAGTATTTTTACATCAATGTTCATAAGGGAGATAGGCCTGAAATTCTCTTTCTTTGCTGGGTCTCTGTGAGTTTTAGGTAACAAGGTAACTGTAGCTTCATAGAATGAGTTTGGTAGTGTTCCTTCTGTTTCTATTTTGTGGAATTGTTTGAAGAGAACTAGAGTTAGCTCTCATTTAAAGGTCTGGTAGAACTCTGCACTGAAACTATCTGGTCCTGGGCTTTTTTTTGGATGGGAGACTTTCGATGACTGTTTCTATTTCCTTAGAGGATATAGGACTATTTAATTTATTTACCTGGTCTTGATTCAGTTTCGGTAAGTGAAATTGATCAAGAAAATTGTCCATTTCATTTAGATTTTCAAATTTTGTGGCATATAGACTTTTGAAGTAAGTCCCAATGATTGTTTAAATTTCCTCCCTCAGTGTCTATGGTTATGTCTCCCATTTCATTTCTGATTTTGTTGATTTTGATAGTGCCTCTCTGCCTTTTAGTTAGCTTGTCTAAGGGTTTGTTTATCTCGTTGATTTTCTCAAAGAACCAGCTCTTGGTTTCATTGATTCTTTGAATTGTTTTATTTGTTTCTGTTTGATTGATTTCAGCCCCGAGTTTGATTATTTCCAACCGTCTATTCCTTTTTGGTGTGTTAGCTTCTTCTTTTTCTAGGATTTTTAAGTGAGCCATTAAGTTGATTGAATGAGCTGTCTTGAATTTCTTCTTGAAGGCACTTAGTGCTATGAACTTTCCTCTTAGCACTGCTTTCATTGTGTCCCACAAGTTTGGGTATATTGTGCCTTCATTTTCATTGAATTCTATGAAGACTTTAATTTCTTTCTTTATTTCTTTCCTGACCCAGCTGTCATTTAGTAGCAAGTTGTTCAGTTTCCATGTGTGTGTAGGCTTTTTGCTATTCCTACTGTTGTTGACGTCCAGCTTTATTCTATGATGATCAGATACCATACAAGGGATTATTTCAATCTTCTTGTATCTGTTGAGGCTTGCTTTGTGATCAACCATATGGTCTTTTTGGAGAAGGTTCCATGAGGTGCTGAGAAGAAGGTAAATTCTTTTGTGTTTGGGTGTAAGGTTCGGCAAATGTCTGTTAGCTCTAATTGATCCATGACCTCTGTTAGAGAGATTTTTTCTTTGTTTAATTTCTGTTTTGTTGACCTGTCCTTTGTTGAGAGTGGAGTGTTGATGTCTCCCACTATTAATGTGTGAGGATTTATGTGTGGTTTAAGTTTTATCAATGTTTCTTTTACAAATGTGGGTGCCCTTGTATTTGGGGCATAGAAGTTCAGGATTGTGATGTCTTCATGGTAGAATTTTCTCTTGGTGAGTATGAAGTGTCCTTCCCCATCTCTTTTGAATAATTTTCTTTGAAAGTGTTCTTTATCAGATATTTGAATGGCTACTCCTGTTTGCTTTTTGGGTCCATTTGCTTGAAAAGCTGTCTTCCAACCCTTTATCCTCAGGTAATGTCTAGCTTTGTGACTTAGATGGGTTTCCTGTGTGCAACAGATTTCTGGGTCTTGTTTATGCATTCATTCTGTTAGTCTGTATCTTTTTATTGGAGAATTGAGTCCATTGATATTGAGAGAGATTAATGACCAGTGGCTGTTAGATCCTTTGATTTTGATGTTGGCTGTGGTCATAAGTGTGTGTGCTTGGTTGCTTTTTGTTTTACTGTAGTGAGGTTAATTATTTCCTGTGTTTTCTTGAAAGTAGCTAGTTTTCTTGGGTTGTACTTTTTCTTCTAATGTCTTCTGTAACGCTGGATTTGTGTGTAGGTATGGTTGAAATTTGTTTTTGTCATTGAATATCTTGTTTTCTCCGTCTATGAGGATTGAGAGTTTTGCTGGGTTTAGTAGCCTGAGCTGACATCTGTTTTCCCTTAGGGTCTGCATGATATCCGTCCACACCCATCTGGCTTTCATAGTCTCTGTTGAAAAGTCAGGTGTGATTCTGATGGGTTTGCCATTATATGTTACTTGGCCTTTTTCCCTTGCAGCTTTTAGCATTTTTTCTTTGTTCTGTATACTTATTGTTTCGATTATTATATGGTGGGAGGATTTTCTTTTCTGGTCTAATTTCTTGGGTGTTCTGTAGACCTCTTGTATTCTTATAGGCCTCTCCTTTACGTTGGCTATTTTCTTCAGTGATTTTGTTGAAAATATTTTCTGTGCCTTGGAGGAGGGAATCTTCTTTTTCCTCTATTCCTATTATTCTTAGGTTTGTCTTTTTATGTTGTCTTGGATTTCTTGGTCAGTCTGTGTCAGGAATTTTTTAGATTTAACATTTTCTTTGATGGCTACATCGATTTCTTCCATTGTATCTTCCACACCTGAGATTCGTTCTTCTATCTCTTGTAGTCTATTGGTTATGCTTACCTCTGTATTTCCTGTTTTCTTCCCTATGTTCTTTCTCCCCACAATTTTCTCCATTTGTGTTTTCTTTAATTTTTCCAATTATATGGTATCTTCAGGTCTTGAGCTATTTTGTTTATTTCCTTCACCTGTATGACTGTATTTTCCTCCAATTCCTTCAGCTGTTTGTTTGAACAATCCTCTGTTTCTTTTATTTCTTTCAGTGATTTAAGCATTTCCACTCTAAAGACCATAAACTGTTTGGCTGCAATCCTATATTTCTTCACGGATGGTCATAATCTCTTTTTCTTTATCTTCTATTTCTTTATGGATGGCCATATTCTGTTTGTTTTTATTTTCCTCTATTTCTTTATCGATAGCCATAATCTGTTTGTTTTTATTTTCCTCTATTTCTTTATGGATGGCCCTAATCTGTTTGAGTTTATCTTCCTCTAGGTCTTTACGCATTTCATTTGTTTCCTCTGTTATCCTCTTCATGAGCATAGATGTTAGGTCATCTTCTTGAATTTCAATTATGCTGGGGTGTCCAGGGCTACTTGCCCCTGGATTACTGGGTTCTGGAGATGCCATATTGCTCTGTTTTTTGTTGGTTGACCTTTTAAGTTGGCCTCTACCCATCGGGCTATCTTTGGTGTTGGGTGTTAGTTTCTGGTGGTTCCTGGAATCCTGTGGTTGAGAGAATCCCCTTGGCAGGAAGATGGCTTTTCCTGAAGAAAGCCTCCTCAGCTTTTTGGGTATGGTCACTGTATGGCTGGTGTTTTTCAGGAGTTGCCACAGCTCACCTCAGGTGTACAGACCTGAGTGGTAACTGTGGTCCTTGTTAGTCAAGAGGGCTCTTCTCTCACCTGGAGAAATCCTGGAAACAGCTGCCCTGCTTCTGGGTTTCTTGCTGTAAATTTAGTGAGCTGCTGCTCTAACCTGGGTGTCCTGTGGTTTGTCAGTTTTGTTAGGGATAACTGGTTGCCCCTTGGAGCAGTATCTGAGGTTTTTTCTCGAGGATCCTTGGGCTCTTATAGGTCTGAGGTTGGGGCTCTGTTCCCTAGTACCCAAGTGGTGATCTGTGGGGGGTGGGTACCACTCTCCTGGTAACATCAGGCTATCTGGTGCACACAGCAGGTCGCTGGGTTGGGCCAGTCTGTGGGACCTTTCCCTGAGATATACTGGATGACCTAATTCGGGTGCCTGTTTCCTTACTTCCCTGTGGGGTTTACTCCTGACAGGGACTCACAGTCTTTGTTGCCCTGGGGTACACAGCTCTGTCTGTGTCTGAGAGCTGGGTGCCCAATAACTCTCTGTCCTCCCCAACGACTCTCTGTCCTTCTGGCTTGGGCCCAGTTCAGTGACAGTAGCTCATACCCACTGGTCTGGGAGACCTTCCCCAGGCAAAACCTAGTTGACCCAAGTCAGCATTGTTTCCTTCCTTCCCTGCGGGGCCCTCTCCCAACATGGACTCCCAGTCTCTGTTGCACTGGGGCTCACAGCTCTGTCTGTGCAGGAGAGTTGGCCACACAGCAAATCTCTGTGCTGGAGGCTTAAGCCCAGTTCAGTGATGGCAGCTTGTACCAGCAGGTCTGTAAGACCTTTTCCTGGTAAAGGCTGAGTGACCCGTGGCCAGTCTGACTGCCTTCCTTCCCCGTGGGTTTTTCTCTCAACAGGGACTCCCAGTCTCTGGTGTTTCTTGTGCCCACTGATCAGCCTGGGAAGGTGATCGGGACAAGCAGATGTGTGGCTCTGGTCTGGCGACCTATTGCCTGTGTGACCCGGGATCTCTTCCGGTTTCTGGCTGGGTGACCTGAGCGTCCGACTGATTCCCACGCCGTGGGTGTTTCCTCTCACCTGAGAAACACGATCGCTGTTGTTTTAGGGGCCAGAGTTCAGTCTCTTGGTCACAGTATGGAAAATGTTGTCCTGTTCCTCAGATGCAGTGTTCTCCTGGCGCCGCCATCTTCCAAAAGCCTCTTATTTCTTTTTTTATAATAACTTTTTTAACTTTTATTAATTACACTTTATTCACTTTGTATCTCCCCATAAACCCCTCCCTCCTCCCCTCCTAATCCCACCTTCCCTTCCCCTTCTTCAGGCATGCTCCTCCCCAAGTTCACTGATAGGGGAGGTGTCCCTCTACTTCCTTCTGATCTTAGTCTATCAGATCACATCAGGAGTGGCTGCATTGTCATCTTCTGTGGCCTGGTAAGGCTGCTCCCCCCTCAGGGGTAGGTGATCAAAGAGCAGGCCTATCAGATTATGTCAGAGGCAGGCCCTCTTCCCATTACTATGGAACCCACTTGGACACTAAACTGCCATGGGAAACATATGTGCATTAGACATTCCTAGATTTTCATCGCAAATGCCATTAAAAAGGAGGTAGAGCCAAGTTAAAAAATACCAACAGCTGAGGAAATGGCTCAGTCAGTAAAACACTTGTCTCATAAACATGAGGACCTGAATTTGGAATATTAGAGCCCAAGTTAAGAAAACTAAATGTGTTGACATATACTTCTAATCTCAACAATGGTAATATGAGATGTAGAGACATGTAAATCCCGAAAACCTGCCTATGTGACAAAGCTGCAGGCAGGTAAGATGCTCTGTCTTGAATAAAAGGTGACAAACACTTGAGGATGTTTCCTGAGAGTGTCTTCTGACCTCCACACATCCATGCACACCTCACTCATTCTCAAATATCCCTTAACCCCTCACACAAATGCCAACATCTCTAAGGTGCCTACACAAGATGTGAGTTCACGCTTTTCACTTCCGTAGTCTGAAATGTGAACCTGTAGGGTCTCAGACTTCCCACCTTTACAGTTGTTGACCAAGACTAAAAATGGTGATATCTATGAGGCATTTAACAGTGTCTGCCATGCAGTTGCATTTCACAACTCTCAGTGACGGTGATGGAGACAATATATCAATGAGGATGCATCGTCTCTTGAAGTCATATTTGCTTCTATAATTATGCATTAGTCTCATTCATTGCTTGACTATAAGCTGTTTACTGCAAAAGTACATCTTATCTTCAAAATTCTGCTGCTCAAGAGCCTCAGTCTTGCTCTCTAAAATAGGAAATGGTGTTTTACAAATTTCTCCAAATGCAGAACTCTCTTCTGCTCCATAACACTCATTCTTATCTCTCCCACAGTAAATAAGCATGGAATTATTAATATCTAGATGGGAAATATTTTAATGGTGGAAAAAAGTGTACATTTAGAATTAGCCAGCTGGACTCAGTTTAGATGATCCCCATCTTGTTGCAAATATCCAGTGTATCACAATCAAGAGCCAACTGAACATACGCTTTTTCTCTGTCAGGCCTTATCAGGGCATTAACTTTGCCCGCATCAATGTCATAGAGTTTCTTTATGGCTTGTTTGATCTGGTGCTTGATAGCCTTGACATCTACAATGAACACAATTGTAGCTGTCCTCTGTTTTCATCATGGCTGACTCGGTGGGCAGGGGAATTTGATTAGGGGCATAGTGATCAAACTTGTTTCTCCTGGATGAACTCTTTTGATGCTATTTGGGCTGCCTCTGGAGCTGCAGAGTTTTGGGCCAACAGAAGGTGGGTGATATGATGTAGATCTTTTTTTTTTGTGGCTGTAGATACCTTTCAGCATTGCCTTCTTAGCTTTTAAGGCCTTTGCTTTGGCTCTGGTTTTGGGAAATGCTGGAGTTTCTTCTTCGCTTTTAGCTCCATTTGGAGAAAAGCTAGATGTAAAATCTAGCTTCTGCACAGAGCTTCTTTAATTTAGGTTCTGGTGAGGAGAAGGAAAGAGGTACATCTGGGTTACAAGGTGCTTTCTGGTGGATGTCTAGAGTGCTTCTTTGAGGGAGCTAGAAATGGGAAATGTTTAGGTGGCTAAATGATGTGAGTTTTGAAAGAAATCAGTATATTGCATTCCCACAGGAGCACCCAGCTCGCTCTCTCTTCTGTTGTTTTCAGCCTATTTCACAACTGTATTTGCCACTGGGTTTCACCAGTCATGTTGTCTGCCTTCTGCTGAGAAGAAAAGGAAGAGATGAGAAGGAGTGAGTTAAATTTAGTGAGCTGGCACACAAAACTCCAGGCGAAGGCAGCAGGCAGCTCCCACTTACTTAGCCTCCCTGAGGACAGAAATAGTTTCTTTTTTTCTTCTGAAAACAGAGCAGGAGGAAAGAAGGAGCAATGATATATTGTGACATGTGCCAACTTCCTCTGCTTTCCTCCTCCTAATCCAAATCTGTAGATTGTTTCAACAGTACTAGCTCCATAAACATTTATCAGGTACCACTTTTGAGGCAGCGAACACCTTAGATTCTAGATGAAGAAGTGAATAGGTCATAGGCACAGGGTCCAGGTCTCATGAATTACCATTTTGTGGGGTCAGACAGAACTTCAGGTGTGCAAATATGTTGCATGTAGAATTACAAAATGGATGTTAGCATCCATAACGTAGCTTGGTCAGCTACAAGGAGAAACAAACATGAGAGCCTCACAAAGGGGACATGGCAGCAACTTCCAAAAACAGAAGTTATACAAAGGAAACAGAAAGAACAAGTTGGTATGGATGGAAAAAATGGAGAAATTTATTTTTATCAACTGTTGGGGCACTTTTGCTCCTTTGGAGAGAAGCTGCATGTTTGGAATAAAGCCTATTCTTTATTGAATTTGTTTATCCATTTCTGTTTGTTTACCTACATCTTTCCTAGTCCACATTCACAGTTAACAGTTACTGTTGATCCATCACGGTTCTAGCACTTACAAAAATCCCACATTGGTCTTTAATGATTTTTACCAAATAGCTACAATGTTGCTGGCTTGAAATAACACATCTGTTGATTTACACAATGAGCACAGCATAGCTAGATCTTCTGCTTGAGGTAATGACATTGAGCATTTCTTTAAGTGTTTCTTTGCCATTCGACATTCTTCTACAGAGAGTTCTCTGTTTAGCTCTGTTCCCCATTTTTTAATTGGATTACTTGGTTTGCTGCTTTTCAGTTTCTTTAGTTCTTTATGTATACTGGATATTAGCCCTCTGTCAGAAAAGGATTGGTGAGGATTCTTTCCCAGTCTGTAGGCAGTCGTTTTGTTTTGATGACAGTGTCCTTTGCTGTACAGAAGCTTTTCAGTTTCATGAGGTCCCATTTATTGATTGTTGCTCTTAGAGCCTGTGCTGTTGGTGTTCTGTTCAGGAAGTTGTCTCCTGTGCCAATGAGTTCTAGGCTGTTCTCCACTTTTTCTTCTAACAAATTTAATGTGTCTGGTTTTATGTTGAGGTCTTTGATCCACTTGGACTTTAGTTATGTGCAGGGTGATAAGTATAGGTCTATTTGCATTTTTCTACATGTAGACATCTAGTTACACCAGCACCATTTGTTGAAGATGCTATTTTTTTTTCCATTGTATGGTTTTGGCATCTTTGTCAAAGATCAGGTGTCCATAAGTGTGTGGGTTTATTTCTGGGTCTTCTGTTGGGTTCCATTGATCCACCATTCTGTTTCTATGCCAGTACCATGCAGTTTTTATTACTGTTGCTCTATAGTACAGCTTGAGATCAGGGATGGAGATCCCTCCACAAGATCTTTTACTGTAGAGGATTGTTTTAGCAATTCTGGCTTTCTAGTTATTCCATATGAAGTTGGGAATTTTTCTTTCTAGGTCTGTAAAGAATTGTGTTGGTAATTTGATAGGAATTGCATTGATCTGTAGATTGCTTTTGGTGAGATGGCCATTTTTACTATGTTAATCCTGCCAAGCCTTGAGCATGGGAGATCTTTCCATCTTCTGATATCTTCTTCTGATTTTTTCTTCAGAGACTGGACATTTTTTTCATACAATTCCTGGGTTTCTTTGGTTAGGGTCACACCAAGGTACTTCATGTCATTTGTGGCTATTGTGAAGGGTGTTGTTTCCCTAATTTCTCTCTGAGCCCTTTTGTCTTTTGTACACAAGAGGGCTACTGATTTTTTGAGTTAATTTTGTATTCTGCCACTTTGCTGAAGGTGTTTATCAGCTGTAGGAGTTCCCTGGTAGAATTTTTGGGGTCACTCATGTATACTATCATATCATCTGCAAACAGTGATAATTTGACTTCTTCCTTTCCAATTTGTGTCCCCTTGTTCTCCTTCAACTGTCTTATTGCTCTAGCAAGGACTTCCAGAACTATGTTGAAGAGATATGGAGAGAGTGGGCAGCCTTGCCTTGTCCCTGATTTCAGTGGGATTTCTTTAAGTTTCTCTTCATTTAGTTTTATGTTAGCTATAGGCTTGCTGTATATTGCTTTTACTATGTTTAGATATGTGTCTTGTATCCCTGATTTCTCTAATACTTTAAACATGAATAGATGTTGGATTTTGTCAAATGCTTTTTCAGCATCTAAGGAGATTATCATGTGTTTTTTTTTTTCCAGTTTGTTAATATGGTGGATCACATTGATGGATTTCCATATATTGAACCACCCCTGCGTACCTGGGATGAAGCCTACTTGGTCATAGTGGATGATATCTTTGATGTGATCTTGTATTCGGTTTGCAAGTATTTTGTTGAACATTTTTACATCAATGTTCATAACAGAGATTGTCCTGAAATTCTTTTTCTTTGTTGGGTCATTGTGTGGTTTAGGTATCAGGGTGACTGTCGCTTCATAGAATGAGTTTGATAATGTTCCTTCTGTTTCTAGTTTGTGGAATAGTTTGAAGAGAATTGGAGTTAGCTCTTCTTTGAAGGTTTGGTAGAATGATAAAATGATTCTTAATGATATTCTGCTATACTCACATATCAGCGCCTTCAGCCACCATCAGAGAGTTTTCCTCCTACAGCAATGGGAGCAAATTAAGAGATTCACAGAAAGACATTGTGTGCGCACTCACGCACACACACACACACACAGAGAGAGAGAGAGAGAGAGAGAGAGAGAGAGAGAGAGAGAGAATCCAGATGGGAGGAGGGATGCCATTGGGAACAGGGAGGAGTAAAAGGAAGAGAAACTGTAATTATAATATGTTTATGAGAAAGGAATTTATTTTCAATAAAATAGGGCAAACTAATCCCTGTCATTTAGTATCTGTGAGATGTAGACCAGGTCATAGGTACTGTCAGGTAGTGTCCTTTTTTTCATCTGTAAAATGGAGCTGACAGATCTCATACTTTAAGCTGTTGTAAAGATTAGACAAAACAAAGACATATTAACACATCGTTTGAAGGCCCAATATGCATCAGTAGGCATATTATTTCAAGCTATCAAAGTTGTGGAAATTTGGTGCAAATTGTTGAAAATCAGTGTAGGATTTTATTTAAAAGTGGTAAAAATGTAATATGTTGTACATCAATCATTCATGATGAATGTGCTCAAGAGCCACATGTTTTCTCTTTTGAGCATTGTTACTCATGTAATGCTTGGAAGAATACAGCTGCAAAGTGGTTCTGAGGAGCAGTCAACTTTATTTTTGTAATTGTGTTTATTTGTTTTTTTATATATTTTAAATTAAAATAGAGTGACATCACTTTCCCATCCTGTTTACTCTATTGAGCCCTTCCAGCTACCTTCTGGGATCCTTTTTTTTTTTTTTTTTTTAATGAGCTCTGCTTCTTAGACTTTAAAAACTTGTGCCAGCACTAGTTCACTTGTAGTTGCAGGGAATAATGTGGTGAGATCCATGTATGTTCTTAGTTTCTCCTGCCTAGTATCTGCATAACTATAGTATAGTACCACAATTAGGAAAACTGACATTATAAACAACCCCTATTTTCACGCTATTAGTTTTATATACAGCTGTGTGTATGCATGTTCACGTGAGTATGTTTGTGGATGTCTGTATTTTTTGTGTGTATGTGTATATCTGTATGTTTGTGTATACATGTGTCTTCATCTTTTTGTGTATGTGTGTATATATATATATATATATATATATATATATATATATATATGTATGTTTGTGTGTACATGTGGCTATCTGTATGTTTATGTATGCGTGTGCGTGCATGTTTGTGCATGTGTATTTATCTAGATATGTGAGTACATGTGTGTGTGTGTGTGTGGTTGAGGATGTATGTGCTTAGTGCTGGACAATTTATTTCAAATGTACATTCCTTTAACACCATGGGCAAGACCCAGCCAGTTCACATCGATCAAAAGACACATTCCTCACAGAGGCTTGGTTTCTTCCTTCAAGATTATTTATGACCTCTACACTTGCGGGCTGGTTTAGTTTGGATATAATTGATTTCTTTGATCCGGAAGACACATTAATGGTTTTGTTTCTTGTGATTCTTGGACTTCACTATCATACATTTATTTCTATGTTCTTAAAGTTGAGTATTTCTTTTATTATATCAACATACAGTCAGATTTGTTCTTGCAGGCTTCTTGTATAGATGGAGCTTGTAAAACAATGAATCATTCCTTTATCTTTCGAGATATGTATTACTTTATTACTCAGGATTACTGACTTCTACAACTTGAAATTTATATATTTTTAAAGTGCTTTGAAATGAATATTTTTAAATTGTTTGGGGTGTGGGTGGGTCTAGGGGACTGAATAATCTCATTAGTCCCCAGCTTCATGACTCTGTTTTAGTACTGGCTGCATAAAATTGAGCAGTTTTTACCTTTCAGCACTTAAATTTCTGCCAAGGTTTGTGTCCGCAGAGCTTAACCGATCATTTGTGCCTTTAGAAGACACAGGACTCAATGTCACTGGCCTATAGCTCAAGGCTGAGCGTGCCTCCTGAACTGATGGGATGGAGCACTCTGGTTTCCATATTCGATGAGAAGAATGAGGTTAATTTTGCTTTTGGTGGTGCTAGATTCAGAGAGAAGAAGAATGGGTACTCTGGGAAATCTCAAGGCTTCTCCTGACCTTCTCTAATCATTTTCTCCCATGTATGGGAGGCATCACATGTAATACTTTATACCCACTTTTTGGTAACTGAATACCAAGAGAATTTCTGTCTATGCAAAGAAGACCCAGCCAGAGAGAGAATGAGAGGCCTTAATTGAAGTTCAAAGTGTAACACAAACAACAAAAAAATTACTAGTAAATTCCAAAAACAAATTTCTCTAAGGGGAAATCAGAGCTTTATAAACTGAGGTCTTTGCTTAGCCCAGAGGTTCTCAACCTTCCTAATACAGTTCTCAAGTGTATTTAGGGATGTGACCTTTAGTACAGTTCCTCATGTTGTGGTGAATCCCAATCATAAAATTATTTTGTTGCTATTTTATAACTGTAATTTTGCTACTGTTATGAATCATAGAGTAAACACTTTGGAAATAGAAGTTTGTCAAAGGAGTTGCAACCTACAGGTTGAGAACTGCCTACCCCCTTAGTGGACTCTATCAGCAAAGCTCTTTTCTTCCTAAGGCCCTCCGGTGGACATGACACAGCATCTCCTTGGTGACCAGGGATAACACTGTCTTAGTGTTCAGGTTTCTGAAAAATAGACTCCTACAAATCGAGTTAATTTAAACATCATATAATTACTTCTTCCTAATAAGCGAATTATCATTGGCTTCTCTTAGTGAGATATCAAGCAGGGTTGAAGAGTCACAAAAATAACTTTTGCCAAGCATGCCTATGGAAAGAACCCTCCATGCAAAGATGTGGGCAGCTACTTTGCTGGGTTTGTCCTTTAAGGAATTGAGCCTACTGAAAGTTAAATGAGCATTAAGTCCAAACTGCTCCTTCAATTTTCCTTCTTTTCAGATAAGCTATATAATTATTGATAACGGTGAATACCCAAATATTTGTTTAAGAAGTAATTCAAAGTCTCTGATTTATATTCATGAGTTATAATATAGCTGTCCAGTTTGTCAGCACTTTTCCCCTTAACATAATGACTAATTGAAGATTTAATCCAGATTTAATGATATTTTCCCAACTTTGCCTGGGAAGCTGTCTTTCCTCTAGAAATAGCAGTTATTCACTAGAGGAGTATGTAAGAGTGGTAGGAAGGTTTTGAGTGTCTGATCATACTTGTTTCCTATTTTTCTTTTTCCCCCACTCCATGTAATTATATGATAAAGGGAAACTTTCCCACAGATGAGCTGCAGTTCCGTTACACAAAAGACCGAGAGATTTCAGGTCCAGAGCCCTCTGGTGTTTTGTCGGTTGGCCATACACGTCTTTACTTTGTATGCTATGCTAGAGTACTCTACAAATATTATCATATTAAAACATACCGTAACATGAATAAGGTAGAGAAATACTGTCAAGGACTTCCTTTGTTTGTTACTAGAAGACTAGAAATGTATCCAGAGCAGTTTTTTTTTTTTTTCTCTACTGTGAAGATATTTGAAGTACTTGTAAGGTGTGGGGAAATCCATGGAGCCATGTGCATAGGCAAATACCCATTAGGTATTCTACCCCGCAGCAGTTTATTAGTCTCCAAAAATCCTTTGTGGGATGGACTAGCAAGACGCTGAACAAACCCACTTCCTTTCATTTCTATTCACTACATGGACTTTTCAGGTCTTCTTCACAGGTAAGGGAATGCTAGATGATGAATGGAATGGAAGGAAGGGGTCCATACCACTCCCATGTCCAACACTCTTCCAATGGCTTCCATTGTTTCCAGTGTTTGCAGAGGTCTTTGAGTCCCTAGCACATAATGAAACCTGGGTCTCTAAAGACATAGCAGAGACTCTGAAACATCTCCTCTGACTCACTGGATTATGGCATGAACAAGAAATGATTTTTCTTGGTTAAGACAAGATTTTGTGCTGCTAGTGCATTTGGATTTTAGATAATCTTGTTCCTGACATCCCTCAGCTGCTAGCAATACCTCAAATTAACCAATGCCTCAAACTGTAAACAGAATCTCTGGCCTCTCCCAGATAGTTGCAGATCTTATTTTGAGCATTATTTATTATTTATTATTTATTTATTTGTGTGTATGTGTGCGTGATACTACTCTCTGGCTCTCAGATTATCTTTCTTAACAGAATAAAAATATCTTCTCACATATTGCTTTTAATTGTTACTTTTTTAAACATCTCTGATGATAATTGATTGTACAATCATTTCATTTGATTGTTACAGAATCTTTCTTTCTTTTTTGGAGAGAGAAATGAAAGCCAATATTTACCATAGCAAAACAGTTTACAAACATTATGGAAAACTTACAGAGTGGAAAAAGATCTTTACCAACCCTACATTTGACAGATGGCTGATATCCAAAATATACAAAGAAGTTAAACACCAACAAACCAAATAAACCAATTAAAAATGTGGTACAGAACTAAACAGAGAGTTCCCAACTGAGGATCTCTAATAGCAGAGAAACATTTAAAGAAATGTTCAATGTCCTTAGTTATCAAGGAAATGCAAATCAAAATGACTCTGAGGTTTGTTACCTGTCAGAACGGCTAAAAAACAAAACAAAAAAAAAAAAAACACCTCAAGTTACAGTACATGCTGTCAAGAATGTAGAGCAAGAAGAATACTCCTTCACTGCTTATTTATGCAAACTTGTGCAACCAATTTGGAAATCAATCTGGAAGTTTCTCAGAAAATTGGGAACAGTTCTATCAAGACCCAGTTTTACCACTCTTAGGCATATACCCAAAGGATGCTCTACCATACAACAAGGACACTTGTTCAACTATGTTCATAGCAACTTTCATAATTAGAAACTGGAAACAACCTAGATGTCCCTGAACCGAAGAATGGATAAAGAAAATGTGGTATATTTGCACAACAGACTACTACTCAGCTATTAAAAACAAAGATATCATGCTGTAGTTCTCGTTTTTAAATTCTACTTCCTTTAGGATGTTTATGGCTCTACCTCCTTTCCACCAACCCTGTATCCTTAGGTAAGAGACAGAAAGTTAGTGGGGAGAGGGGCACAGACCCCTTTACTTCTCCTGGCTGTCTTTGGGGGATCTACCAATCTTTATCCACAGCAAATGCAGCCAGTAGTCTCCTCCAAGCTGCTGCTCCCTGGAACATTCCACTCCATCTGTCTGCTCCAAACTGCCATGCCATCCATCTCTCTGGTCTCTGCAAACTGCAACACACCACATGCCAACACCACATGCCTCCCCACTCTTTCTGGGCTCTCAAATTTATATCTGCAGAGTACTAGACCACACCCCTCTCCATGCTGCACAAGGCACAAGGTAGGCTGTTATCAGCTGGCAAAAGCCGTGCCCTGCACTAGACAATTAACAAACTATAGCCCAACTAAAATCCCACCCTTGGGATTAAAACAAAAACATAATGTAACTGAGGTTTTTTTATTTTCATTTTTAAATTTTTATTAATTACAGTTTGTTCACTTTGTATCTCCCCTGTACCTCCCCCCTCCTCCCCACCCAATCTCACCCTTCTTCTTCCCCACCCCTGTCCCTCTCCCAGTCCACTGAAAAGGGAGGTCCTCCTCCCCTTCCCTCTGATCCTAGTCTATCAGGTCTCATCAGGAGTGGCTGCATTGTCTTCTTCTGTGGCCTGCTAAAGCTGTTCCCCCCTCAAGGGGAGGTGATCAAACAGCAGGCCAATCAGTTCATGTCAGAGACAGTCCCTGTCCCCATTACTCACTTGGGTACTGAACTGCCATAGGCTACCTCTGTGCAGGGGTTCCAGGCAATCTCCATGAGTGGTCCTTAGGTGGGGTATGACTTTTAGAAAAGACCCCTGTGCCCAGAATTTTTGGATCTGTTGATGTTCTTGTGTAGTTCCTGTCCTCTCCAGGTCTTACTATCTCTCACTTCTTTCATAAGATTCCCTGCACTCTGCCCAAAGTTTGCCTATAAGTCTCAGTATCTGCTTTGATACTCTACAGGGTAGAGCCTTTCAGAGGCCCTCTGTGGTAGGCTCCTGTCCTGTTCCCTGCTTTCTCCCTCTTCTGATGTCCATTCTCTTTGCCTTTCTGAATGGGGATTGAGCATCTTTGCCAGAGTCCTCCTTCCTGATCCTTAGGTGTACAGATTTTAGTATGTTTATCCTATATTATATGTCTACTATCCACTTATGAGTGAGTATATACCCTATGTGTCTTTCTTCTTCTGGGATACCTCACTCAGGATGATCTTTTCCAGTTCCCACCATTTATCTGCAAATTTCATGATTTCTTTGTTTTTTTTTTTTTTTGTTTTTTTTTTTTACTGCTGAGTAATATTCCATTGTGTAGATGTACTACAATTTCTGTATCCATTCCTCAACTGAGAGGCATCTGGGTTATTTCCAGCTTCTGGCTATTACAAATAAAGCTGCTAGAACTAGAAATGATCATGGTAACCAAGACCCAGAAAGCCACACATGGTATGTACTCACTTATACTTTTATATTAGCCATAAAATCCAGGATAATCATAGTACAATCCACAGACCCAAAGAAGCCAAGAAGAGCCAAAGGGAGAATGCTTTAATATCACCAAGAAGAGGAAATAAAACAGACATCTGAAGTAGATGGAGTAAGGGAACTGGGTGGGAAAGGAGTAGGGAGGTAACTGGTGTGGGGAGCAGCTGTGGGAGAGCCAGGGGTGGGAGAAGGACCAGGAGAGAGAATGGAAATCAGTGAATGGAAACCTCTCTGAGACAGCAGAGACTCTTCTGAGTCTCTGGGGTGATACTAGCTGAGACTCTTAGCAGCAGGGCATATGGTGTCTGAAATAGATATCTCCTGTAGCCAGGTAGGGCTTCCATTAGAGGAAGAAGGACACCAACCCATCCATAAAACCTTCAACTCCACATTTCTCCAGCCTACAAGAAGTGTAGGGATAAAGATGAAGCAGAGATTGAGGGAATGGTGAGCCAATGACTGTCCCAACTTGAGATATATCCCACATGAGAGGGCCAACCCTTGACACTACTAATGAAACTCTGTTATGTTTACAGACAGGAGCCTAGCATAATTGTCTTCTAAGGGGCTTAATCCAGCAGCTGATGAAAACAGAATCCCAGGGCCAAATAATAGGTGGGAGTTTTGTGGAAGAGTGGGAGGTAGGATTGAGGGAACAGGAGAGGTCAAAGACACCACAAGAAGACCTACAGAGTGAACTAACCCAGGCCCATGGGGGCTCAGAGAGACTGAATCACCAACCAAAGAGCATGCATGGCCTAGATTTAGGACTACCCATATGTAGTAGATGTTCATCTTTGTTTTAATGTGGGTCCCCAAACAATGCTAGTGGGGACTGTCTCTGACTCTGTTGTCTGCCTTTGTATCTCTTTCCACTAGCTGGCCTACCTCTTCTGGCCTCAGTGGAAGAGGATGCATTTAGTCCTGCTGTGACTTGCTGTGCCAGTGCGGGCGGGTTTGGTATTTCTTGGGAGCCTCTTCATCTCTGAGAGAATGAGGGTTGGATTGGGAGTGAGGAAGGAGGAATGTCACCACCAGCAACTGTGTCCTCTCTTCTATTTTTCTATTTGCATAGTTTAGGTTGTCACACATACAGGATTAGGAATTCAATCTTTTTCCATAAATTTTCTCAAAGCACATATTTTTGTTGTATAATGATCTCTTATGGTTGAAAGTTTGATGGCCACTGGCTTTATTTGTGCCTTTGTTTACTCATCTGAAAATAGATATAAAGCTGTGAATCCCGTGTTATCTAAAATAATGCTGTGGGAGTTGCACAATTATATATTAATGTGGAAATATGCTTAAAGAACAGTAACAACTTGTTCTTCTTAAAACAGGGTGCCGTTCCTGCTATACAATTAGAGGGGAAAGTCTGCAGGATTCTGATTTGCAAGTTGATTAAGGCAGAATAATAAATGGTGTTTTAGTCTGTCTTTACAAGTAATGACTCCAAAATCTCCAGTTCTCCAGTCCTGGGAGGCGAGCAGTCAAGGCTATTTGTCAACTTAATGAAGCTGTTCTCTCTTTTAACCTTACGGAATAAATTTTGTTTTCAGATTTAGGTGAATGGGTGGCCTTCTATTTGCTGGAGGGGAGTTAGTGTCTTGTCCTTTGGGAGGAACTTTCCATTTTTCTCCAGCAGCTGTGCTAATGGGTGTCAAAGAGCAGACAGAGTGCTACAAAGAGCGGGCCCAGTGTGAAGCTGATGTCCCACTCAAGCACATGTTCAGCAGCTGGAAATCTCAAATCATATGGGACACTTTTGGGAA
The DNA here is from genome assembly GCF_907164565.1 of Psammomys obesus. NCBI lineage: Eukaryota > Metazoa > Chordata > Mammalia > Rodentia > Muridae > Psammomys > Psammomys obesus. The sequence continues at coordinate 11,206,516 of NW_026596079.1, forward strand.
CACTAACAATTGAATGTCGTTCATACAAAAAGGGAGTCAGAAGTACTAGCTTTTATTTGACTTGATGTTTTTTTCAATGTCTGGAATAGAGCCTGGAACTTCTATAATTATGAAACAAATGAGATAATAAACGGAATACTAAATGCATGAGTGTGTAAATGGTCTTTAGGGCAGAAGTCACTGGGTTCAGTGCTGTTGAAGTCCTTCAAATCTGTCAGAGTCTTTATTGGGCTTCACTACTATTACTATTTTTGGAGAGCAGCAAGTGAGGCTGAGTTTTTCTTCTTAGCTCCTCTCACAGACGTGTGGCTACTGTAAATATTATGTGAGGAAAGACAGTTTATAACTCTGTGATTCTGGATAAATTACCCAATCTACTTTGTAAACTATGACTCACTAAAGTGCCCATGAAAACACAGGAAATTTGCATATATTGCTTTCGTTAATCAATAAAACAAAGTTACCGAGTAAGAATGAATATAATGACTTTACAACTGGAGAAACTGAACACCCAGGCAGCAAGTAAGACCTCATAATTTGTTATCAGGCAAGGTAAGCTTGGATTTTTTTTCCTTTATTTTTAATGGAATTCTCAAAGAGAATTTCATATATGTATATGCATTTTTATGAAATCCTCCTGCATTCTCTTCTCTCTAATTGCCCTCCATTGCCCACTACTCTTCTCACATAACTTCATGTGCTCTTTATAACCCCCACCCCCGAGTCTAGATGATCATGTATGCAAATGAATATTAGAACCATTTGCTGGGGTATAAGTAGCCTCTCAGGGACCACATAGGTAAAGAAATCTCTCTCTCTTCTAGCAGCCTTCAATTGCAAATAGGTCCTCATAGGTGGCACTTAATTGGTCCATTTTCCATCTGTATAGAGATTTTCTCTGCTCTGATCTTGTGTAGGTCCTGTGTTTGCAGTCACAGGTGCTATGAGTTCATTTGTGCATAAGTCCCTCTGGGACTTAACTCTAAAACCCCATTGTTGAAAACACCACATACTTGAGTCATTCATTGAACATGAAGATTTTAAGTTGTTACTGACTTGGAAGCTTCATACTTATTGGCTAACTTTCATGATGCTGACAGTTGCTATGCATTCTCTAAGAGGAGAGAACTAATCATTAGTCACAGTCAGCTGTGAACTCCATGAACTACAATAATGACTGACCTAAAGACAGATACCCTCATCCAAGAAAGTTCTATATGTAGTAGAAGATCGTGATTAACGCAGAGATACACAACTGGCCAAAGTACAGAGTGTTCATCCCTAAAAAGAACATTTATACCACGTCTTCCTCCAAAGTTTTAGAGATATATGACAAAGAGTAGAATGAAAGAGAAGGTTTGAGAGTATGAGGTGAATATGAGCAAAGTCTGTGATAAATGTGTAGAAAAATATCATAATGAAACACATTTTTTACAGGTCGTTGCTGCCATGAATATGCACTAATAAAAGCAAAACCACATTATTCAAAAACAAAACAAAACAAAAACAATCTTCCCCTTTGTCAAAGGATCTAAGCAGTTGGGCAAATGTTTGGATGTCAGATTCCCTGCATGTCATCTAGAGCCAGAGAGAAATGATAGCCACTGATGCTGCACCATATTCTATCCTGTGCTGCTAACATGATTAGAGTTCTCTGGACGGTGCCAGCCTACAGAAATGGTTTGCAGATATTTTAACCAAAATATAAATGTGTTAGAAGAACACAGGTTTCAGACAGAATCACAAGAAAATTAAACATCCTGTCTTCTGAACTGGGGGTCAGAACTAATTGAAGCAGAAACAAATGGGCAACATGGATTGATTCCAGTCACTTTCTGTGTTTTCTCTGCATAATATTCAGAGTCCCAAGACAGAGGATCAGATGGACAAGGTTGAGGATTGTTCATCTACTTTTCAGCTAGAGAAAGGCATCGGGTCTTTATAAATGGTCAAGTAAGATGGTGTGAAGTAGAGGGAATATTCCCCAAGGGAAATCAGGGCAGGGATAAGAAATGAATAAGAACTGAACAGAAAACAAAAGCAGAAGAAGGGCTATTTTAAGGAAGAAAAGGGACCATCACGATGTGTTGGTGGTACTTGAGAGGATAATGAGGGTAAGAATGGGCAGAACACAGTGATATATGTTTGTGACAATGTCATAATGAAACCCATTATTTGTACACCAGTTTAAACAAATGAATTAAAAATATCCCTCAAGAGAAAACAACAATGTCCATCATATAGTTTCTGCTTCACTGTACACAATTGTACTGTGTTTTCCTTGAAGCTGTCTCCAAAGGATACGGCAGTACTTGTTTGCCTAACATCCAGTCCTCAGCCTTCACGAGCTGTCCCTGTTTCTGTCTGAGTAGTAAGAAATCTGAGATTCGCAGGTAGAAGCTACTGATGGAGGACCTTATTTTCATGTTGTGCTTTGCAGTCCTATTGGTATCTTCTTCATAGAAAGGAATGGTAATTTGCTCAAAATTTAATGGTTTAGGATGGTTTTAATTCTATTCACACGAAAGTAACGTTTGATTTTTTTAAAAAAAGATTTCTGTTTAATGAGGTGTCATCTGTGAGCGTCTGTGTATGAGTACATGCACATGAACGCATGTGTCCATGGAGGCCAGAAGAAGATGCTGGATACACTGGAGCAAGAGTTACAGGCATCTGGGAGCCACCCAACCTTGGTGCTGGGAATCATATTCAGGCCTTCTGCAAGAGAAGTACACTTTCTTAATTGGCAAACTATCTCCCCAGCCTCATCTTTAGAGCAATGCTATGGTAGCACTGATTCTGCAGATTACTTTGGGTAGTCTGGACCTCTGTAATGCACAGTCTTCCAAAACTGAACCACAAACACACAGAAACTCTGAATTATCGATGAGTCAGTAGTAAAGACTTTCCTAACAAAGACACTGTTGTGTCTTGTTAAAATGTTAGAGAAAACAACCGCAAAATTTCTTGCTAATTGATGAATTTTTTTTTTTTTTAATATCCTGGGTGGTAAAACAAATTTTTGTATTGTGGGTTTGCTTTGTTTTTGTTTTTCAACACAAGGTTACTCTGTGTAGTTTGGTTGTCCTGGACTCATTTTGTATATCAGACTGACCTAGAACTCACAGAGATCCACCAGCCTCTGCCTCCCTAAATGCTGAGAATACAGCCATGTGCCACTGTGTCCAGCTTATATTGTGGTTTTATGTCCTGTAATTTTGATAGAAATTACAATAGTGTAAACATTTCTACAAATGATTTTTGCATTGGTAATTGCCAGCTGATCTTGATACACAGGTAGTCACCCATTCCATGACCTCTACCAGGTGTACCAGCTGCTGCTATGAAGTTCAGCTATGTCCCTGGGGAACCTGTGGCTGTGCACCACTGGACAGCTTAGGGTTGGCTGTGAGGTTCTTCGGAGACAAGAATGAATGAGCCCTTGCAGGGTCATTAGTGTTCCGGAGTGCCTAAACTATGTGGATTTCACACATTTTGGCATGGGCTATACTTCTGATGGCACATACTTGGTCCAGCACTAAAAGAATAAATTAAACTGTAAAGCTTCTACTTAGCATATAGACTATAAAATGAAACACAACGTAAAAAATGGAAGAAGATCTTTGCAAATCATCTATTTAATTAAGAGTTAGTATGAAATATTTTTTTAAAAAAAACATACACAACTCCATAGAAGGAAAATGAATCCAAACAAATGAATCTAAGTGGGAGATAAGTTGAAGTGCTATTACTCCAAGGAAGGTTTACATGTGGATATATTCAAAAGTGTCCAACACCACTGAAAATTAACAATTCAAAGCAAAACCGAGACATGATATCATCTTATATTCATTAAAATGCCTATTATGAAAAGGTATTAGCTTCAGTATGGAGTCAAGGGAACCTTTGTATGAAGACCCTAGCAGGTCTTCATAAAAATAGTGTTAAAAATAGTGATTCAGCTATCCTGACTTTGATTTTATATCCAAAGAAACAAAACCATATTTTATTTTAGAGAATTAAATATCAGTATACACTGGTGTGCTTAGACTTTGCTGCTTAGTTATTCCAGTTTAAAGTGCAGTTCTACAGTTCTTGATAGTTAGAGCTTTTTTACAAAAAACTTATTTATTTTTAAATTTTATTTATTTTTTATTAATTACAGTTTATTCACTTTGTATCCCATCTATAACCCCCTCCCTCATTCCTCCTTCCCTCTTCTCCTCCCATGCCCCTCCCCCAGTGCACTGAGAGAGGAGGTCCTCCTCCCTTTCCATCTGACCCTAGCCTATCAGGTCTCATCAGGACTGGTTGCACTGTCTTCCTCTGTGGCCTGGTAAGGCTGCTCCTCACTCAGGGGAAGGTGATTTTAGAGCCAGCCACTGAGTTCATGTCAGAGACAGCCTATGTTCTCCTTACTAGGACACCCACTTGGAGATTGAGCTGCCATGGGCTACATCTATGCAAGGGTTCTAGGTTATCTCTATGCATGGTCCTTGGTTGGAGTATCAGTCTCAGAAAAGACTCCTGGGTCCAGGCTTTTTGGTTCTGTTGCTCAATATCTCTGGTAATATTCTTTGTCTTCCAGCCACTCCCAGATCTCTCCACCTCAATAACCACTCTACTTCATGTTCTTTTTCTATCTTTCTCACACACATACATACATATAAAGGAAGAACAACAAAAGAATAAAATAAAAACAGACAAATCTTTAAAAAAAATCAATAGCATAAAACTAAAAGCACATGCACACACATATGCACACATGCACAGACGCATACACTGAAGAACATGGAGTCTGTTCTATGTCGGCCAACTACTCATAGACCTGTGTCCTGCTCCGAAATGTGGTTGTAGACCCAATGACACTTCATTGGAGAAAACTGATTTTCCCTTCTTGGCTACGGTTAGGACCTTGTGTTCACTTCTTTCTTCTGGGAATTTTGTCTGGCTTGAACATATGCAGAACTTGTGCATGTTGTCATGGTCTCTGTGAGTTTTTATGCATATCAGTCATGTTGGCTCTGGAAGATGCTATCTTTTTGAATTATTTTTAAAGGTCATACTGAAGTTTGTGAGTCATGAATATTTACAGGCAAGCTCTGCTAGTAAGTACACTGGCTATTATTGTGGACTCCCAGGCCTGCAGCATCTTTATTAGTCTAAGTATCTGTTAATAAAAGTCTCAAATTAGGATTTCTAGCCACATAATCATGCAACCCAGAACTAACATCTCCAAATAATCAAAATGAAAAATTAGTTTGTTTGCATATTTGACAGCCAGCTAAGTGTAATGTTCATCGGGACATTAGAAAATTGTTCTTTTTTTTCCAAGTCTGGAGTTTGTTTAATTGCTGTGGTGATTTTTAAGATAAATTTTCTATTTCACTGCTTTTCCCTTTGTCAGGTAGTTACTTTTCCTCCAGAGGATTTTGACAAGTCCCTCTGTGCCCCTGGGGAACCTGCAGTACCCACACTTATGGTACCTGAAAACGGGAGCTTTGAAAAAGAGAAAACCCAGGAAAATTAATGCAAATGTTTTCTCCAAAGCAGTGGATCTGCAGCCTGAAGAACTCCTTGGGAAATTTTAGTAATTTTGTTGTTGCTGATTTCCACCTTAGACCCAGTGAATTATAGTTTTTTTTTTTCAGTAAGAGTTAATCTTTGTTCTCTCACTTACCTATTCATTCTTTGAGAATTTCATCCAAAGAGTCTTGATCATATTCACTTCCCCCACTCATTGTCTCCCATATCTTCCTGCCTTCCGTAATCAGTCAACTTTATGTTCTCTTTAAAAAAATAATCCATCAAGTCCATTTTGTACTACCACATTTTCTTGAATGTGTTATGTGGCCTTCCACTTGAGCGTGGCTGGCCTATGGGAGGATATACTTTTGAAAACTGACTCTCCCTCTCCTCGCAGCTATCAATTGACAGTTCTTTCTAGGCAGAGATGCTGTTCATGCTCATCTCTTTCTACATGTATTGGGAGTTTGTCAGGCTTGAGTTTGCACAGATCCTGTGCAACTGTCCTGATGTGTCCAAAAAACATTTTTTTTCATTGTACTTATCCATCACCTCTGGATCCTATCACTTTTTCCATCTTCTTTTCTTCAGTGATCCCTGAAGCTTGGTAGGAGGACTTGTGGTATAAATGTCACTTTTAGGCCTGAGAATACAGTAGTTTTTTATTCTCTGCCTGTTGACCAGTGTGGCTCTATGTTAATTGCCATCTATTACTAATAAAAGCTTTTCTGTTCTCAACCAAAGATAAAAAATAAATAAATAAATAAATAAATAAATAAATAAATAAATAAATAAATAAAATAGAATGGAAAAAGAAAACTCCTGTAAGGAGGCCTGAGAAGAACATTAATTTATAGGTAAAATGATTAGTAATTAAGAGTCAGTTTAATAGCATGTCCATGTAATTAATGTAAGTACAGCTGTAAGGCCCCACCCCCCAGGACTTATGACCTGTGTAGCCAATGTTCTTGCCCCAACAGAGGTTCAATGTATGGGTTCCCTCTTGTGGAACAGAACTAAAATTTATTTAGAAAGTAGTTGGTTATCCCTATGATGTTTATGGCAGTATTATACCAGTGGGTATGTATTTTCCTGCTCATTACTGTTGCGGTTCCTAGGGTTTACAGCTGGGTGTGAATGATTCTTTAGTACCATGCATAGCATCTTTTATCCCTGCGAAAGTTAGCCAGTAGGAAAGCTTCACATCATTTTACCTGTTCTCAGCTAATGGGAGTAGGTTGTAGAAAGTCCTTGAAAAAACTCACTAGCAGTTCACATATGTGTAATGCCATGTACATTGTTTGTTTAAGGTATAATATTAACAGATAAACAGCCTTCCTTCCCTTTCTGAGCTTACCAATAATTTCTGCTTACAGTATTATCCTAGAGCTCCATGGTTGGGCATCTGGACTTAATGGCATTTTATTTCTCCATGGTGTACCTTTATTGCACCCAGTTGAGGTAGAGCCTTATAAGTTAGACTACAAAAGCAGTGACATCATTCACTTATTCTGTCACTGTATAGGCAAGGTTACAAAGAACATAAGGCATGGTGGGTTTGCAGGAATCAGTCTCTCTTTTAGACAGCATGACTTTCTTGTTATTTCCACTGTACTTGAGAAAGAACCAGTGACCCCATGCCCTCTAGTATTGGATGCTTTTTTTTTTTTTTTTTGTATTTTTGATGTGTCAAAAAAGCTGAGTTTTAGGGATTTGGCCCTTGATTCTGACGTTCTATTTTCAGGGTTCATGCAAGGGTCTTGGCATGAATAATGTTAAAGGCTCGATAGGTAATTGAAAAACATAAGACAGAGAAACACTAATAAGAGTAGAAGAGTGGAAGTTTCTGTCCTGGAAATGGAATCCATTGAACTCACGAGTGCATAGAGGACATTTTTAGATCGCACTAAGTCTCTGTGTTGGAAGAATCAGGACCAGATCATCATTAGTTGAGCCCTGACTCCTTTCTGTTCAGAGTCTTCTCTATAAGAGGAGGATAGAAAATACATTTGCTAACTAGCTTAGTATACATAGAACTTTATTTTGAGCTCTTAAAACTATTATCTACATAAGTGAGTATATACCATGAATCTTTCTGCTTTTGGGATACCTTACTCAGGATGTTTGTTTCCAGGTCCCACCATTTGCCTGCAAATAGGATAAACATACTGAAATCTATACATCTAATGAAGATAAACAAGAAAGAGGACCCCGGGGTAAGAGGATCAATCCTCACTTAGAAAACCAAATGGGAAGGACAGTGGATGTAGGAGAAAACAAGTAACAGGACAGGAACCTACCACAGAGGGCCTCTGAAAAACTCTAGCAGTGTATCAAAGCAGATATTAAGACTCATAACCAAACCTTGGGCAGAGTGCAGAGAATCATATGAAAGAAAGGGGAGTTAGTAAGACCTGGAGTGGAAAGGAGCTCCACAAGGACCAATATATCAGGGCACAGGGGTCTTTTATGAGACTGTTTCTCCAAACAAGGACCATATATGGATACAACCTAGAACCCCTGCTTAGATATAGCCCAGGGTAGCTCAGTATCGAAGTGGGTTCTCTAGTAAGTGGAACAGGGAAACAGGGAGTGCTTCTGACATGAACTCAATGGCTGGCTCTTCGACCCCTCCCCCCAGGAGCAGCCTTTCTAGGCCATAGAAGAGGACAGTGCATTGCAGCCAGTCCTACAGAAAGCTGATAAGCTAGGGTCAGATGGAAGGGGAGGAGGACCTCCCCTATCAGTGAAGGGCTTGGAAAGGGGCAGGGAGGAGATGAAGGAGAGATAGTGGTATTGGGAGGGAAGGAAGGAGGGGGCTATGCCTGGGATACAAAGTAAATAACCTGGAATTAATATAAAAAATAAAAAATCATTATAAAAATATTATCTACAATGAAAATTTTTATTCTGATGTATCAAAAAAAAACAAAAGAAGAAAATATTTCTGTTCTCAGATGCCATCAGAGAAATAACATATGAAAGGTAGATTAAATGTATCCTTCACGACACTGAGTGTGAGATAAATGACAGAAACAGAATTCTTTTGTTACTTAGCAGTCAGAGACGCAGTGGAAGGCTGGGCACCTGGAAGGCCAAAGGCAGCTCACTGTCCACTGCATTTGCATGAGCTAGCATGGCTTTTTTTCTCATCTCTTAGCCTGTCAAGGCACTTCCTGTTTCTGCTCCATATTCTCCATCTACTTTTTAGAGTCTATCAGTGCTCAGATGTGTTTCCAGTAAGTTCTTTTTCTGTCTTATTCAGAAAGGGTTTTTTTCTTTTTTAATCTTAGATTTAAAATTTTTTTACAATGAAGAATCTTGTCCATTGCATTTTATTTATAAAAATAACAGTAATAATAACAATACCAATGCGATGTGGTTTGAACATAATTTTTTTGTATAGCAGTTCTTTAGCTGTAGTTCTGTGTTTTGAAGTTTTGGTTACCTGTGAGAAATCTGAGAATGTTAATTTTTTTTTTTTACTACTTCCAGAAGAGGATATAAACAAATAAAGTTCAAATAACTTTTACAGCAGTTTCTTTGTAATTATCATGTCTTATTATAAGTTGCTTCTAATCTCTTACTGTGTCTGATTCACAAATTATTATGACATTATAAGTGTAGCATAAATATGAAGAAATGATATTCATGTATATGTATATACATATACATATGCCAGGGTCTGTGCAGGAGGAACAGGAAATGGCTCTAGGACTCATGGATTGTGGCCTACCAGTTAGCAGAGCCATGATGGACGTGTCTAGGTGTGGCACAACACTGAGAACTACATGTCCTGAGTACTTCATGCTGTTATGGAGCATAGCTCAGCATATTAATCTTTGTGGTCCTCACAACCCTCCTAAGAGATAAATTGTGTGAGTACTAGAAGGGAGGCTTCCAGCCTCTCACTGGGGAGTTTCGCTGGCACTCACAATAACAATGTTTGATCTCTTTCAGGTACGATTGCTGGAGCAGATTTATGATTAAATCACCATCCTTGAAAACGAGCCTGCAGATGTACTTTGCTAGCAATGACCTTAGAAAGAATTTGGAAAAAGAAATTGTTTAGCAAAGTTAGGTAATGGTGTTTTTGCTATTGGTCTGATGCAGAAAATCTTGGAGAACAATCTGAAGTTCAGAAAAATACATGCTTAATAATAAAACCAGGAAATTCTTAAGGTTGGCAAGCAAAGGCATTAACCCAGAGTAGCACTGGCTGACATGACACTCTCCAGCTGGGCCAGTGACTGAGACAACAATCAGTTTTCTTATACTTGTTTTTGCCCTCAGCTTCCTGATATGATTTAATAAAATTTATAAATGAGTAGATATGTGCCTGAAGGATTTAAAGCAGAAACTGCTGATTATTTTTATATAAAAGTTTAGATTTGTGATTCCTTTTAGATTTTTATAAGATTACCTTTTAAGATAATTGATTTTTTTCTTTGTAACCACAAACTGCAGCCGGCTAGTAAAAAAAAGCTGGCTGAGAAAGCTATCTTTTATATAGGCATGGATATCTAAAGAAAAATAGAATGTAACCATCTTGCGATTTTTGTACTGCTTGAAGGATTTTGCCAGGATATATAAACTGGGGGAAAAAGAGTAAAATGTGTTTTGTAACTCTTCTGAGTTTATTTTATCCACTGAGATGTGTGTACGTGTATATTTATGTGTGTAAGGTTGTTGGAACCCAGGAACTTTTCTGGGGATTAGCTGTGTGACATGATTATTTCTCTCACCATGAGGTTTCCTCTTGACTGGGACATCCAGTCCCTGGTATTTTGGGGCCCACAGTTCAGTCTCAGACACTGAGTACAGAGTGCAGGTGTGTGGCTAGGCACTGGAGACTGAGAGTCTGCAGGAACCCAGAAACTTTCCTTCAGATTAGCTTGGTGACCAGAGGTCAGAACTAATTGTTTCCCTCACTGTGGGGTTTTCTTTCTCCTGAGAAACACAGTTACTGGTACTTTGTTACTCACAGTTCAGTCTGGTGGTTGCTGTGCAGTCACTGCAGCTCTGCTAATCCCACACAGTATGCGATTGGTTCAGCCATCTTGGATCTCTCTCTTTTACATTTTTTAAAAATGTAAATATAGTTTCTGAAAAACTTTTATATATATAGTTTATATAGTTGGGGAATAGTGCAACAATTCTTTATTTACAATAACAGCTTCAATCAAGTTTCTGATATTATGCAATTTATTCTATTTTGTCTATAATAAACTTTATTATTATTTATAAGAGCTCTGCTGCTTCTTTTTTGTCTATTAGCTTTCTGCTTGTTCTTTTCCTTTGAACTTTTCTGCTTCTTCACACTTTGGAGAGCACCAGACACAGAGATCATGATTACTGATTTTATGTTATGGACTTTCTTCTTTACAGTGGACTTGTGCTAATCACTGACATTAAGTTGTTGATGTTTCTATATTACTATATCTTACTTAGTATTATCTTTTTTTCCTTTTAAAATTTATTACAATTTTTAAAATTAATTTATTTTTTATTAATTACAATTTATTTATTTTGTATCCAAGCTGTAGCCACTTCCTTCATCCCCTCCCAATCCCATTCTTCCTTACTCTTCTCCTCCAATGCCCCTCCACAAGTCCACTGATAAGGTCTGTGGATAAGCATATCAGGTCTCATCATGACTGGCTGCATTGTCTTTCTCTGTGGCCTGGTAAGGCTGCTCCCACTCATGGGGAGGTGATCAAAGAGCCATCCACTGAGTTCATGTCAGAGATAGCCCCTGTTCCCCTTACTTGGAAACCCACTTGGACATTGAGCTGCCATGGACTACATCTGTGCAGGGGTCTAGGTTATCTAGGTTATCTCCATGAATGGTCTTTGGTTGGAGTATGAGTCTCAGAAAACACCCCTGTGCCCAGATATTTTGGTTCTGTTGCTCTCCTTATGGAGCTCCTGTCCCCTTCAGGTCTTTCTCTCTCCCCCTTCTTTCATAAGATTCCCTGCACTCTGCCCAATGTTTGGCTATGAGTCTCAGCATCTGCTTTACTACCTTGCTGGGTAGAGTCTTTCAGAGGTCTTCTGTGGTAGATTCCTGTCCTGTTTCCTGTTTTCTCCCTCTTCCGATGTCAGTCTCATTTCCCTTTTTGAATGAGGATTGATCATTTTATTCAGGCTCCTCCTTCTTGCTTATCTTCTTTAGGTGTACAGATTTTAGTATGTTTATCCTATATTATATTTCTAATATCCACTTCTGAGTGAGTATATACCATGTGTGTCTTTCTGATGCTGGGATACGTCCTTCAGGATGATCTTTTCTAGTCCTACCAGTTGCCTGCAAATTTCATGATTCCCTTATTTTAAATAAATTCCACTGTGTAAATTTACCATAAATTCTGTATCCATTCCTCCATTGAGAGAAATCTGGATTATTTCCAGATTCTGGCTATTATAAATAAAGCTGCTACAAACATGATTGAGCAAATGTCCTTGTTGTACGTGGGCATAATTTGGATATATACTTAGGAGTGGTATAGCTGGATCTTGAGATAGCACTATTCATAATTGTCTGAGAAAGCACCAGACTGATATCCAAAGTGGTTGTACATGTTTACATTCCCACCAGCAATGGAAGAGGGTTCCCCTTTCTCCACATCCTATCCAGCATGTGTTGTCACTTGAGATTTTGATCTTAGCCAATCTTAGACAAATGATGGGAACTGGAAACAATTATTGTGAGTGAAGTTATCCCAGAATCATAAAGACTCACATGATATATACTCACTTATAACTGGATAGTAGACATATTATATAGGACAAACATACTAAAATCTGTACACCTAAAGAAGCTTAGCAAGAAGGAGGACCCTGGATAAGATAATCAATCCTCATTCAGAAAGGCAAATGGGACTGACATCAGAAGAGGGAGAAAACAGGGAATAGTAAAGGAGTCTACCGCAGAGGGCCTCTGAAAGACTCTACAGGGTATCAAAGCAGATGATGAGACTCATATCATAGCCAAACATTGGGCAGAGTGCAGGGAATCTTATGAAAGAAGGGGGAGATAGGGACCTGGAGGGGACAGAAGCTCCACAAGGAGAACAACAGAACCAAAATATCTGGGCACAGGGGTCTTTTCTGAGACTGATACTTCTACCAAGGACCATGCATGGAGATAATCTACAACTCCTGCACAGATGTAGCCCATGACAGCCAGTGTCCAAGTGAGTTCCCTAGTAAGGGGAACAGGGACTATCTCTGACATGAACTCAGTGGCTGACACTTTGATCACCTCCCCCTTAGGGAGGAGCAGCCTGACCAGGCCACAGAGGAAGACAATGCAGCCAGTCCTGATGAGACATGATAGGCTAGGGTCAGAGGGAAGGGAAGGAGGACCTCTCCTATCAGTGAACTTGGGGAGCGATATGGGATAAGATGAGGGAAAAAGGGTGAGATTGGGAGGGGATTAGGGAGGTGGCTACAGCTGGGATACAAAGTGAATAAATTATAATTAATAAAAAACAAATTAATTAAAAAAGAGAAAAAGAAAACATATTTCTGATTAGTGTGAATGATATGTCATTTTTTAAGTAAGACAGAAACAACAAAATGTAAAAAAAATGAAAATGAGCATCTTGCTAAAAGCAATCTACAGGTTCAATGCACTTCCCAGAAAATACCAACACAATTCTTTATAGAACTTGAAAGAATAATTCTCAGTTTCATATTGAATAATAAGAAACCCAGAACTGCTAAAACAATCCTCTCCAATAAAAGATCTTCTGGAGGTATCTCCATCCCTGATCTCAAACTGTACTATAGAGTAACAGTAATAAAAACTGCATGGCATAGAAATAGATGTTGGATCAACGGAATAGAAGACCCAGAAATAAACTCAGACACCTATGCATACTTGATTTTTGACAAAGAAGCCAAAACCATACAATGGAAAAAAAGACAGTATCTTCAACAAATGGTGCTGATCTAACTGAATGTCTACACACAGAAAAATGCAAATAGATCCGTATTTATCATCCTGTACAAAACTAAAGTCCAAGTGGATCAAAGACCTTAACATAAAACTAGACACAATAAATTTGTTAGAAGAAAAATTGGGGAACTGCCTTGAACTCATTGGCACAGGAGACAACTTCTTTTTTTTTCTTAAGTTTTATTTTTCTCATTAGTTACATTTTGTTAATTCTGTATCCCAGCTGTGTCCCTCCTTCCCTCCCCTGGAGACAACTTCTGAACAGAACACCAACAGTGCAGCAGTTGTGGGTTATTAATATTTATTATTGACTTATCTTTTAGGTAAGCAGCGGTTATTCCTAAATCAGTTGTATACCCATATCACCACACAGAGACTAGGATTTATTTAATTAATCTATAGCATAATGCTGGGCTAAACCTCCAAGCCTGCATAGTTTCCTACCATCCAGATTTCACCCATTATACTTGCTTTTAGTCATATCTTAGGTCTGGTTCATCTCTCCTCATGGTTCCAAGTCCTTTCCTGCTGATCTCTGCTCTCCTGGTCCTCTCACCCGTTTCTTTCTCCTCCCCTGGAGACCAGGATGTCCCACCCTTTTCTCACCATTGCACAGCACTGGTTGTTTAATTGGCAATTACATAGAACAAATGGTGGCAAGTTTAGACAAAGTTGAGAGAGTTGATGCTTAGAATAAGCATAACAATGCAATGTCTAGATTGAACCCAGATAGTAAGGTAGAGAATTCAGCATTTGAATGAACAAGGGTAAATTGTATACATTCCAAAAGAACATTATATCAACACATAGGCTCTAAGATCAACAATCAATAAATGGGACCTCATGAAACTGAAAAGTTTCTGTAAAGCAAAGGACACCGTCCTCAGAACAAAACTTAGTATTATCTTTTGCCTTACATTTTTAAAGTAAATTAAATTATTTATTAGACCTGCTTTTTTTCTGTTTGTACGTTTTATCTATTATAGCTCAGCCTCAAGTCTAGGATGGATGATGGATTTGTCAGAATTTGAAGGATGTCAGACATGTTGTCTTGCAGAGAGGGGCTGGAGCATGTGTTTATACCGTTACAATTATCTATTGATTCCATCCCCAAACAAAATATATGACCTTATCTGATCTCTAAGACAACAAATAATTATGGAAATATAACCTGACTTTTTCAGTGTTTAAGACCAACTCTGGGGGTAAATTAAAACCCAGTTCCTGCTGCTAAGTCTTTATATTTGTTCTCCACCTCATTCTTCACTTTTTTTTTTCCTGAGGAAAAATAAAGATCTAGCTAAAGGATATTTGAAGAAATAATCTGAAATCTTTTTGCAAATATTTTCTCATTTCCTCTGTTATATGTCTAAGAAGTGATTGCTGCGCACTATGGGAGTTGTGTTTAACTGTAACTGGTAGAGATGATTTCCTTTATGCTAATGGCTGTGCTCCCAAGAGGAGACCAAGCAGGCTCCAGTTCTTCAGTGTCTACAACACACTGTTGTCAGAAGTGTTGCATCTTAGTGGATTGACTATAGTCTTAGACTAGGTCTGAGTGTGAACCTATTATTTTTCCTTGTTTAAATGAACTTAAACACAGTTTCATGTTTGCCAACCATTGGAACATGATTTTTGAAGTGCCTATCCAGGTTTAAAACGCTTTTACAAAAGTGTTTTTAATTGTTTATTTGTAGGAATTCTTTACACATTCTAAGCAGAAAATTTCCTCAAGCTTTGTCTTGCTTTTTAACCTCCCATTGACACTAGAGGTTTTTGTTTCTAAATATAAATATAGTCATATTTATTGTAGTTTTCTTTATGGCTAGATGTTTTTCAGATTGCGGTTAAGAAACTGATTAAAGATAAGAAGAAGCACAGGATGAGGACCCTAAATGCTCTGATGATTGAGCTTAAATTTCTCAAGTGTGGTGTTGATTTTCATGATCATCTTGACTGTATGGAATCAGGTAAGAGACACATCTCCAAGATGCCCAAAGAAAACTTCCACATGCCTGAACTGAGAAGGGAAGACCCAGAGTGAATGTGGGTACTAAGCTTCCATGGATCTTGAACTAAACAAAAAGGAATGAGCTAGCAGAGCATTCACATTCACTGCTGCTTGCTTCCTACCTGTGGGTAAAATATGAGTACCCACACTGAGTTTGTACACCATGATCTGCCTGCATTTTTCTTGCAGGTATGTTTGTTCTGGACATCAAAAGGTAGGGTGGAATCCCCTGGAAGTGGAGACACAGAAATTTGTGAGCACCTTGTGGGTTGTACCCTTGAACTGTGAGCCAAAATTAACACCCTTGTTCTTGTCTTTGTTAGTTAGTTTGTTTTGTTTTGTTTTTGTTTTTGTTTGCCTGATCATGCATCACAGCAATGAGAAAATCTGACAACCTGAGGAGTGGATATCAGAGCTGAAAATGCAGGGAGGAAATGATGAGACAAGAAAACCTGCTATAAATTGAAAACTTGCCAATCGTCAGGAAAGCAGAGGCCGTGGGGCACAGGACTATGTGAATCATGTGAAGAGAGATTGCTAATGCTTGGAATTAAACTCTATCAAGGACATTTGCTCAGCCGTGTTCCTGTGTTCCTAGCAGATCTATTCGTAATAGCCAGAATCTGGAAACAACCTGAATGTCCCTCAACGGAAGAATGGACACAGAAATTGTGGTACATTTACACAATGGAATACTACTCACCTATTAAAAACAAGGAAATCATGAAATTTGTAAGCAAATGGTAGGAACTAAAAAATCATCTTGAGTGAGGTAACTGGGAAGCAGAAAGTTACACATGGTATATACTCACTCATAAGTGGATATTAGACATATAATATAAGATAAAAATACTAAAAGCTATAGTCTTAGAGAAGCTAAACAACAAAGAAGACCCCAGGGAAGATAGTCAATTCTCATTCAGAAAGGTAAAAGTGATAGACAATGGAAACAGGAGAAGACAGGGAACAGGACAGGAGCCTACCACAGAGGGCCTCTGAAAGACTATAGATCTAGGTATTGAAGCAGAGGCTGAGACTCATATCCAAATTTTGGGCAGAGTGCATAAAATTTCATGAAAGAAGGGAGAGATAGAAAGACCTTGAGGGGACAGAAGCGCCAAAAGGAAACCAATGGAGCCAATCAAACAAACAAAACAAAGACAAAACAAAACAAATGAACAAAAACATAAAAACTGGGCCCTGGGGGCCCTGCAGAGACTGATACCCCAACCAAGGACCATGCATGGAGAGACCTAAAATCTTTGTTCAGATGTAGCACATAGACTCAGTCTACAAGTGGGTTTCTAGTAAGGGGAGCAGGGGCTGTTTCTGGCATGAACTCAGCAGCAGGCTCTCTGATCACTTCCCCCTGTGGGGGGAGTGGGGTGTAGCCTTGTCAGGCCACTGAGGAAGACAATGCAGCCAGTCCTGATGAGACCTGATATGCTAGGGTCAGATAAAAAGGAAGGAGGACTTCCTCTATCGTGGACTATGGGAGGAGCATAGGAGGAGAAGAGGAGTGAGGGTGGGATTGGGAGGAGACAAGGGAGGGGGCCACAGCTGGGATACAAAGTGAATAAATTGTAATAAATAATGAAAAAAAAAACTATCATCTCAGACCTTTTGTGAGTTAATCACCCCCAAATCCTCATCCTCAGTTTTCTTATGTCCAGCTTATAGGACTCTTGTAAGCAGATTGGTTAAGTTAATAAGTGTCAAAATTTTATGAAATGCAGAGCAAAATAAAAATTAAGATTTGGATTTTCAGAGTCATTTAAGGACAGAATAGAAGCTCAGACTCTAAAATTAGTGGATGGGATTATTTGAATACACTGGTAATGTAACAGTTGAATTATCTTGGGAGAAATTAGCATTTCACAGCCCTATCTGTGAGTCAGTGATAGCTAACATACCTCCTCCACAAGAGCATGCATGATCTTTCTAAACTGCGAAGCGGTATATTAATATTTGGTGATTTTGCCAGTTTTCTCCATTCATCTTTCTTTCTTTCTTTTTTTTTAACCCCAGGCTATATATATATATATATATATATATATATATATAAAGAAAGATAAATTAAATACACTTTCATATTGGATACAGACTCTGACTAATGTGTATTTGGTTTCAACACTTCAGTCATGTATATTCATGAAAATAAGTGAGGAGAAAATTGCTTCCTGCCCAACATATTCCAATGGGGATTTTGATACACAGAACAATCATTTAATTGGTACGTTTCTATTTCTACTCATGTCAGGTTGGGACAAGAGGCTCCTTGTGTAAAATCAGAAGACTGGTGAAATGGAAGCTGATTTCTGGATTGCCTGGTGATCAATTAGCATATTTTACTGACCATGGGAATTCATCTCAGAGAGCAAGGTCAAGACACAATCTTCAAACTGTGACAGCATAAAAGTGATTTCGATCAGATTTAATGACAATATTATAGTCTGCTTATTACTGTTATACACGCTTACAGCAGATTACAGTGCTGTATATTGCTGTGATCAGAATTACTTTTCCCCAGAGTTTTTATACTGAAGGCTGAATCCGCAGTGTGACTTCTTTTGGATTTAGGGCCTTTAGGAGGTAACTAAGGTTAAATGAGGTCATAAGGGTTAGGTCCTTATCTTATAGAATTGATATGATTATAAATAGTAATAATAATAGATCTCAACAGACATTTTTCATGAGAAGATTCCAGTGGTGGAAACATTCCACAGTTTGATCACTCCTCTAAGAAACAATGTCAAATATCACTAGTTACCAGGGAACATAGTAGTTATTGAGGAATATATGATGAAATAAATCCACTCCAGTTGTTACAAAAAGATCTATGTCAGCAAGTGCCGGTAAGAATGTGTATACAGGAAAGGGAAGTCTGGCCGCGTAAATCACTGCAGCCATCATGGGAAACAGTGTTTTCCCAGAACACTGAATGAGAGCTACCAAGTGTCCTAACAAATTAATTACCATATATACACACAAAGATATAGTCCTGTATTGATTACGTTATTTTTCTTAATCACCACAAAATGTAAATTGCCAAAGTGACTGCAAACCAATAAAGAGATGTGCATGGACATAATTGAATACTATTCAGCTATAATAGGAAGATAGTCTTCATTTATAATAACCTGCAGGGAGCTAGAGGTAATAATTTTAATGGAAAGGAACCAAGAACAGAAAGACAAGTGGCTTTTGGTTTCACTCACATGTGCATGTAAAAGAAATGTTGGATCATACAAGTTTAGACTAGAAAAGTCATTGCCAGAGCCTGGACGGCATAGTGGAAAAGAGTGATGGAGAAAGATTGATTTATGCCAATCAAATCAGCTGTACAAGACTATTCTGATGTGATATTGTACAATAGGTGACTATAGGAAATACTATATGATGTATGCTGGGAAACCAGAAGAAATGACAGGGAAACTGTAGTCATGATACCACAATAATATGGTTACTTATATAGACATGAATAATGACAACTTTAATAGACATACTAATGTCTATTAAAGAATGTCTATTAGGAAATGTCTATTAGGAAAATCCACCCCTAGATAAAAAGTAAGGGAATGAATAACTGTTTATTTTTAATTAAATTTTTATTTTTTACATTAATTACATTTTATTCGTTTTGCATCCCAGCTGTAGTTCTCTCCTTCATTCCCTCCCAAACTCACCCTCCCTCCTTGAGCTCCTCCCATGCCCCTCTCCAAGTCCACCGATAGGGGAGGTCCACTTCCCCTTCCATCCAACCTAGCTTATCAGGTCTCATCAGGACTGGCTGCAATGTCCTCATCTGTGTCCTGGCAAGGCTGCTCCTCACTCAGGTGGGGTGGTCAATGAGCCAGCCACTAAGTTCATGTCAGAGACAGTTCCTGTTTTCCTTACTAGGAAAACCCACTTGGTTGCTGAGCTGCCATGAGTTACGTCTGAGCAGGGGTTCTAGGTTATATCCATGTATAGACCTTGGTTGGAGTATCAGTCTCAGAAAAGACCCCTGTGCCCAGATATATTTGGTCCTTGTGGCACTCCTGTCCTCAACAGGTCTTATTAACTCCCCCTTTTTTCATATGATTTCCTGTACTCTGCCCAAGGTTTGGTTATGAGTCTCAGCAAATGCTTTGATACACTGCTAGGTACAGTCTTTCAGAGAATTCTCTATATAGGAATATAGAATGACAGAGAAACACTTAAAGAACTGCTCAACGTCCTTAGCTATCAGCAAGATGCAAATCAAAATGACCCTGAAATTTCACCTTACCCCCATCAGAGTGGCTAAGATAAAAAAACTCAAGTGACAACACATGCTGGAGAGGTTGTGGAGAAAGGGGAACCCTCCTCCATTGCTGGTGGGAATGTAAACTTGTACAACCACTTTAGAAATCAATCTGGTGCTTTCTCAGAAAATTAGGAATAGTGCTTCCTCAGGATCCAACTATACAACTCTTAGGCATATATCCAAAAGATGCTCAAGTACACAACAAGGACATTTGCTTAACATGTTTGTAGCACCTTTATTCGTAATAGCCAGAACTTGCAAACAACCTAGATGTCCCTCAACGGAGGAATGGATACAGAAACTGTGGTTCATTTACACAATGGAATACTACTCAGCAAATAAAAACAAGGAAATCATGAAATTTGCAAGCAAATGGTAGGATCTAGAAAAGATCACCCTGAGTGAAGTATCTCAGAAGCAGAAAGACACACATGGTGTATACTCACTTATAAGTGGATACTAGACCTATAATGGAGTATTACTCAGCAATGAAAAATAAGGAAATCATGAAATTTGCAGGTAAATGGTGGGACCTGGAAAGGATCATCCTGAGTGAGCTGTCCCAGAAGCAGAAAGACACACATGGTATATACTCACTCATATAGACATTTAACATAGGATAAACCTACTAAAATCTAAAGAAACTAATCAAGAGAGAGGACCCTGACTAAAATGCTCAATCCCCATCCTGAAAGGCAAAGAGGATGGACATCAGAAGAAGAAGAAAACAGGAAAAAACCTAGGAACTTGCCACAGAGGGCCTCTGCAAGGCTCTGCCCTGAAGACTATCAAAGCAGATGCTGAGACTTATGGCCAATTGTTGGGCAGTGTGCATGGAAGCTTATATAAGAAGTGGGAAATAGTAAGATCTGGAGAGGACAGGAACTGTACAAGGAGAGCAACAGAACCAGAAAATTTGAACACAGGGGTCTTCCATGTGTTGTACCATGCATGGAGATAACTTAGAACCCCTGCACAGATGTATCCCATGACAATTTAGTGTCCAAGTGGGTTCCATAGTAATGGGAAGAGGAAGTGCCTCTGACATAATCTGATTGGCCTGCTCTTTGATCACCTCCCCCTGAGGGGGGAGCAGCCTTACCAGGCCACAGAAGATGACAGTGCAGCCACTCCTGATGTGATCTGATAGACTAAGGTCAGAAGGAAGGAGAGGAGGACCTTTCCTATCAGTGGACTTGAGGAGGGGCATTCGTGAAGAAGGGGAAGGGGGGTGGGATTGGGAGGGGAAGAGGGAGGGGTTAATGGAGGGATACAAAGTGAATAAAGTGTAATTCATAAAATGAAATTAAATTAAAAAAGATAGAATAAACATACTAAAATATGTACACCTAAAGAAGTTAAACAAGAAGGAGATCCCGGGGTACGATGATCAATCCTCATTTAGAAAGACAAATGGGATGAACATTGGAAGTAGGAGAAAACAACAAACAGGACACGACCCTACCACAGAGGGCCTATGAATAACTGTTGATAGAGGGAGAAATGGTCTTTTTAATAGGCAACTCCAAATGATTTTAAAATACTAAGTGGTCATTATTGAAACCATGTAAATAAAAGCATCATTAAATGAACTTAACAGGTTGCATATCTATTTATCATATATCTATATTTATATATCATTTATCTTTCTATATATCATCTATCAGCTATTACCCGTGTATATATGTATCATGTATCTATCTATATCTATTATCATTCATCAACTATCTATATTTCATTTATCTATACATATCATCTTTTTATTTATCATCTATCATCATCTATATATCATCTGTTTATCATCTATCTATCTCTACACACACAGACACATGCACATAAATAATAAAAAAAAATTTGAGAGGAAATAATGAGGAGGTTTGGAAAAAGGAAAGGGGAGCATGGGGGATATAATATTATTTTAATTTAAAATAATATTAAAAGTTTAAAAAACTAGGACAAAGGATTTTTAATAGTTTTACTACAAAAACTGAAAAATGTTTGGAGAGATGAATGTATTTTTTCTTGATTTGAACACTGTACAATACAGGCATGCTTCAAAAGAATACGTAGCATACCATATATTTATGTACCAGTTCAGTTTTTTATTTTTATTTTAATTTTTATTAATTACACTTATTCATTTTGTATCCCCCCAGGGCCCCTTCCCTCCTCCTTCTCTAAACATGGGCTTCCCAAGTCCACTGAGAGGGGAGGTCTTCTTTTCCTTCCTAGTCTACCAGGTCTCATCAGGTGTGGCTGCATTGTCTTCTTCTGTGGCCTGGTAATGCTGCTTCCCCCTCAGGGGGAGGTAATTAAAGATCAGGCCAATCAGTTCATGTCAGAGACAGTCCCTGTTCCTATTACAGTGGAACCCACTTGGACACTGAACTGCCGTGGGCTACATCTGTGCAGGGGTTCTAGTTTATCTCCATCAATTGTCCTTGGCTGGCGTATCGTCTCAAAATTTTTGGCCCAGATTTTTTGGTTCTGTTGCTCCCCTTGTGGAGCTCCTGTCCTCTTCATTTCTTATTATTTCCTATCTTTCTTTCTTTCCCTTCACTCTGCCCAAAGGTTGGCCATAAGTCTCAGCATGTTTTTTTTTTTTTTTTTTAATATGTAGATTTAAGAAGAAGTTCAGTGGCTTGTTTGTTGAAACAGATAACTACTGGTAGATTTATTCTTCAGTCCTTCAGCCTTCATTTCAGCATTCTTCCCACTTTCCTATGAAGTAAAATATGTTAGCCATGTCACTCTGAACCCTAGTGCCAAGGGAAGCCAGTACAAACTGATGTTGTTTTAGGTCTTACTAGAAAGTGAGACATTCGCCCACAGAGTCAGTGTGAAAGCTCTCCAGATCCCCCAGCCTTCCTGCTGGAGAAGGAAGTTCCACACCCTCATCACTAACACTCATGTCACAGTTTTGCTGAAGGCCTTGTCACAACTGGCAAAATCTTTTTTCAACTGAAAGTTTCTCATGCATATTCAGAAATGCAAATTAGATTGTGTCCTTTTAACTGGAAAGAAGTGAGTAACCTGTAATTGTTGCCTGTAGCATTCCAATTCTCAGTGTTTTTACTAACCCGTGGCAAGGGAAGGATTCTCATGGAAACCAGTTTTGTATTTTTTGACATGTATGTACTAATTGTGTGATGCCTTATATTTCTGATGAATGGAGATTTCCTTGGGGGTTCTTACTACTTATCTGAAACTTAGAAGATGTAAAAGCAAAGTTATATCTTAAAGTTAAGGGCCTTATGATAAATGATCGTGTTTGACACTTTGATGAGACTTTACAGACATCAGGGAATCAAACGCTTTGTCATTCTTTTGAGGATGTTTCTAGATTGGGTTAACTGAGATAGAAAGACTCACCAGGAATGTGGGTGGTACCACTTCCTACACTAAGAAAACAGAATACAGGTAAAGCAGACAACTAGATGTCCCTTGGCATTCAACTTTGTTCTTCCTGATTGTAGGTGGAAACAAGGTGACCAGGTGGGTCAACCATGTCTTCCCCACTGTGATGGACTGAAACTTTTAAGCTGTGAACTCAGATAAATTCTCCTTCCTTAAACTGATTCTGTCAGCTAGTTTGTCTCAGAGCAAGAAAGGTACCTGACATAAGACACATCAAAACAACCTCATTTTATGAGCTGAGGAAACAGAGTCATAGAAGCAAAATAATCCTTACTAAGCCACATACTAACCCTCCCTCCCTCATCCCTTTATTCTCTTTTTCCTGCTCATTTCATTGTTCTGCATTTGTTTCAAGTCATGTCTCTTTTTCAATACTTAAAACCAATGCGTTGTGAATGGATTAGATACAGTTACCAGGTCGCCTTCTCAGAATGTAGATATAACCTTCTCACTTGGAGAAAACAAATTAAGTTACAAAGAAATGTATCTAATGGGTTATGAGAATATATACATTGTGCCTTGCACTAAGACCACCATGATTAGCAGACAAAATATTTAATCATTTAATGTTTGTTTAACATATATTTGGTGCACTGAAATGTGACAAATGTATTGGAAGTAATGTAAACGAGGCATGGTACACTTCCTGCCTGCCCTGACCCTGAACTTTAATAATTATCAAAGAGCTCAAGAAATTAAAATCCAGCAAACCAAATGAGACTAAGATCAGAAGAAATTAAAATTCTTCCTCCCCTATCAGTGGACTTGGGGAGGGGCACGCATGAAGAAGGGGGAGGGAGGGTGAGATTGGGAGGGCAAGAGGGAGGGGCTTATGGGGGATACAAAGTGAATAAAGTGTAATTAATAAAAGTTAAAAAACGGGGTAGAGAAATAAACAGAAAATTCTCAATAGAGGAATATTGAATGTGGAGAAACATTTAAAGACATGCAACATCCTTAGTCATCAGGAAAATGCAAATCAAAACAACTCCGAAATTCTAACTTACACCTATCAGAATAACTAAGATCAAAACTCAAGTGACAGCACATGCTGGTAAAGATGTAGAGAAAGGAGAACCCTCCTTCATTTTTGGTGGGAGAGCAAACTTGCAAAACCAGGAATTCATTCTGGTGCTTTCTCAGAAAATTGGGAATAGTGTTACCTTAAGACCCAGCTACACCATTACTGGGTGTATTCCTGAATGATGCTCTACCATACAAGGACATACAATTGCTCAACTATGTTCATAACAGCTTCATTCAATAATAGCCAGAATCTAGAAACAACCTAGATGTCCTTCAACCAAAGAGTGGATACAGAAAATGTGGTACATTTATACAATGAAATACTACTCAGCTATACAAGGAAATCATGAAATTTGCCCAGCAAATGAATGAAACTAGAAAAGACATTGTGAGTTAGGTAACCCAAAAGCAGAAAGACAGGCATGGAATATTCTCACTTATAAGCGGGTGCTTGCTAGCCATATAATACAGGATAACCATAGTACAGTCCACAGACTTAAAGGAGCTAAACAACAAGGAGGACCCTAGGGAGGATGCTTAATTCTCATTCAGAAAGAGAAATGGAATAGACACTGGAAGCCGCTGAAGAGAGGGGACAGTATGGGAGCCTTCCATAAATGTTCTCTGAAAGAGTCCACCCTACAGGGGATAGAAGCAGATGTGAGACTCACAGCCAAACTTTGGGCAGAGTGCAGGGTGTCATAAGAAAGAGTAGAGGAAATGATAGACCCAGAGCAGACAGGAGCTCCATAAAAAGACCAACAGAGCCAAAAAGTGTGGGCTCAGCGGGTCCTGCACAGACTGATGCACCAACGAAGAACCATGCATGGAGAGCACCTAAACCCCTTGCTCAGAAGTATCCAGTAGGCAGCTCAGTCTTCATGTGGGTCCCTAGTAAAAGGAGCAGGGGCTAGCTTCGAAATGGACTCTGTTACCAGCTTTTTGATCACTTTTCACTGGTGGAGGGCCTTGCTAGGCCACAGAGGAAGAGGATGCAGGGCAGTCCTAATGAGACTTGATAGGCTGGGGTCAGATGGTGGGGGAGGACGGCTCACTCTTAAGACTGAGGAGAGGAAGAGGGGGGAAGAGGGAGGGAGGATAGGACTGGGTGAAAATGAGGAAAGTGAGTATAATCAGGATGTAAATTGAATAAGTTATAAAAAATTTAAATTAAAAAGATTCTCACACAGGAAACCTCTTGCGTTAATGTATTTTCACAACTAGTTAGTGAGTATTTCTTGAACATATATGTGATGGAAGACACTGTATACTAATCGCATTGTAGATCAACTAATGGAAGAGACCAATTTAAATAGCAGAAACCTTCCTCCCCCCCACCCCAGACTCACTCACTCACTTAAGGCAGGGAGGATCTAGAGTTGGATAGATAGGAAGGTGAGGAGAATCTGGAAGGAGCTGGTCCAGAGAAAAGAATGTGACAAAAAAATACTGTACAAAGTTTTTAAAAAAAAATAATTAAAAATATACGTGTACATTAGTGTTTTGGTGTATATGTATTCTGCGTGTATGCAGCAGCTGTGGAAACAAGAAGAAGGTATTAGATCCTCTGGCAGTGTGTTGTGAGCCATCAAAAATGGGTGCTTGGACCCAACCTCATGTTTTCTGAAAAAAAAAAAAAATGCTATTATCCATTTTATCATCTGTGTAGCCCCATTGCCTGATGCTCTTATTAGGACTTTAAAAATCCTACTAAACTGAAGTGACAACTGGAATCTTGGACTCTTATTTGCCATTAGAATGAAAGTCTGACATTTTCAGATTAAGGAGATGCTTGCTATTTGGTTTTCATGTCTAATACGGCTTTTGTTCTATCAAAGTACATCCATCCTACACCTAATTTGCTAAGTCTTTCTTATTAGTTCTTTGTTTTTGCTGTTAAACTATCTTTTTTGCATGTAATAAAAATCATGATTATTTTTCCTATTTTTTAGCACTTGTTAATCCATCCTTGCATTAAATTGATTGTACTTAATCATAGTACATAATGTTTGAAATAGATATCCACTTTTGTTTGTTATTAATAGCAATTTTGGATAATTTTGCATGTATGTTCACCAGAGATATTGATATGTAAGTTTCATTTCTTGGAGTGTCATGTTACTGTCATATGAATAATTCTAATCTTATGAATTTGAGACTGTTCCCTTATCTTCATTTTTTAGTGGAAGGGGCAAGTTTACAAATGGTTGGAATTTATTCTTTAATTATTTGGCTAAGTTCACGAACAAAGCCTTTTTGTTCTAAACTAATTTTTTTTTTTGCAGTAGTTTAGATTACTGCTTCTAGATTTTCATTTTCTGCCCTCTAAAATGGTTCAGTCTTGGTAAGTAGTCATGTTTCTTGTAATTTATCCATTTCTTTCAGTGTGTTTGTAAATTGTTCATAATGGTCACATGGTTATTTGTTCTTGTGATTTCCATCATAATTTATCTTCTTTCTTTTAGGATTGTATTCATTAATGTTTCTTTTTCTTGATTATGTTTAACTTGCATCAAATTTGTTAAATTATTAGTATTGTCAGCCTCATCAATCTCTTCTATTGTCTTTGTCATTTCAATTATTTCGTCTCTGATATTATTTAGGTTCTTCCAACTTTGTGAATAATTGCCCTTCTTTTATCTAGCACAGTGAGAAATAAAGTAAGGCTATGTATTTGAGAATTTTAATTTAAGCATTTATTTAACTTTCCTCATAGATACACCTCTGCTGAAGCCCATATGTGTTGTTATATTGTGTTCACAGTTTCATCTTGCTAGATACATTCTTTGACTTCTTTTCCTCTTCGATTTTTCTTTGAGCCTTTGGTCTTTCCAGAGTTATTTTTTTTACTTTCACAGATTTGTGAATTGTTTGATTGTCTTGTGTTACCTAATTAAGAGTCATACAAATGTGGTCAGAAAAGAGGCTTAGTAAGATTTATTTTCAACATAGTTAGCACTTATTTTGGAGTTTATGATCTATTATGGTGAATATTGTACATTGACTCAGGAAAATTTCATATGTACTGCTTTGGATAGAATGAATATTCTACATGGATCTGTTAAGACCATATGGTGTTTAGCACTATAAAGTCTCTTTTATGTCTGGATAATCTGTAAGTTGTGGAAAGTGAGGTAGCAAAGACATCTCATTATTATACCATTGTTTTCAGTTTGGTTGTGCTGATATTTGATGCACAGGCTTAGGTTCTCTGATGTTGAATGCACACATGATCACATGCCTTTGTATGATCTGGCCTCTTTATTGTTATGTAGTATCTGTATTTGATTCTCTTGACAGATCTCGATTGAAATTGTTTTTTGTTTTTTTTTTTCAAGTATAGCCACCTTACTTTTTACTGCTGAGTTTACAAATTACACTTATTCCACATTTTTACTTTGAGATTATATGTTAAAGAGAAAATGAGCCTCCTATAGACAGGATGAACTTTTGTTGTGTCTCTCTCTCTTTTTTTTATTTTTTATTTTTTTTACTATACTGAACATTTTATGTCTTTGGAGAGTATACTGTATTTACATTTAAATTATGTGCTCAATGAAAAACATGTTATTACTTTCTATTAACAATTTACTGATTCTTTTAGAGCTCCATTGTTTCTTTGCATTTTTTAACTCAGTGATTTTTATGTCATTATGAGCTCTGGGTCCTTCATCCTTTGCTTTTGTGTAGACACTCAAGGATTTCTGCCAACAAGCTTTGATTTATACCAGTATGTAAAGTGGTTGCCGCATAATCAAAGCAGATGTGTTCCAACATGCCCAGTTAGTACCAAACACCATACATTCACCAGTGTTTATGCATAACATAACAATAATAAAGTTTAAATTATAAACTTGGCACAGTGAGTGGCTAACAGCAATTATTAATGACGACATAGAGCAACTGTAACAATTTATTATAGTAAAATGCCACCATCAGTACACTTTCCCTTTGAGGCTATTATCAAACCAAATAAAGGTTACCTGAGTACAAGCACTGCTGTATGATGACAGCTAGTCTGATAACCTGGACAGGTGCTAAATGATTAACTGGCAGATTGAGAATAAGGTGAGGGAGTGCTGGACTTCAGGATGATTCACATCCTGGGTGGAACAGAGCAGGATGGTGAGCAATTTCATCACGCTACTATGAATGGCATGTAATGTGAAACTCAAAAATTATTTATGTCTAGAATTTTTTATTTCATATATCTTGAACAATTTCACCACACTCCTGTGAATGACATGTCATTTAAAGCATAAATTGTTTATTTTGAGAGCTTTCCATTTTATATTTTCAGGCTGTGCCTGATTATAGTTAATGTAATAAATATGCAGAGAACAAGACTGCAGAAAGGCAGGGGGTATCATTTTGAGGCTATAACATAACAAAATTTAACATCAATAGCTATTCCAAGTTAACAAATTAAATCACATACAGAATTTCTCTTATTTTACTTACTTTTCGCACCAAGACCATTTTGTAATAATAATGTCATAGTCTACATTTAAAATATATTTTGTATTTATTCTTGGAGAATTTCATATATATATGTAGTGTGTTTTGATTGTCTCCGTACCCTAATCCTTCCACAAACTCCTCTCAGACCCACTAACCACATCCTCTTTATTTTTAATTTTGATTTCTTAATAACCCCTGAATCCAAATACTGATGATCTTATGTGCATGGGAACAGGGACAGCCGCTAAAGCATGGGCAACTTACCGTAAGCTACACTCTAAAATAACTTAACTCTTTTCCCCACATCAGTCATCATCTAACGGCAATACTTCCTCAACAAATAGTGACGTTTTATGATTCCTTTCTCCATCTATGCTGGAATTTTACCTGGCTTAGTTTCATGTAGGTAACCACAGCTACTATAATTTCACTAGTACAAGTACCCTGCCGTATCTGGAAGACCCAGTCTTAAAGCAATCTTCCCCAAGTTCTGGTTTGAAAATCTTTTTGTCTGTTCTTCTGTGATTTTTTTTTTTTTGCTGGGCATCGGGGTAAAGCATTGTGATACAAATACTGAATTTAGGAAAGAACACTGTGTTTTTAATTGCAGTTATTTTAACTATTTTTAACATTTTCTTTAACCTTTCTTTTAAAGTGATTGATGTGTAACGGTGTTACAGTATGCTGAATTTGACTAAGTGTCTGCTTTTACAAATAAGTTACATACTCTTGTGTATTCCACATTGTCATTTCTTTCATTTCAAATGTAAGGACTTCCTTTTACATTTGTTGAGAGCAGATCTAAGGGTCAGGATTTTTTTCAGCTTTTTGTTCCTCTTCATTCCAGAAGAAGAGGTTTGTTAATAGGCTCTTTGCTTATTTTGTTTTCTGTTAGCACTAGGCAGATTGAGGCAGGCATGGACCCTTGGAGAGAAAAGATTTCCTTCAAAACCTTTGTTTCTGAGACTGGGACAGTGTGTTAGTTCAGACTTTACAGTTACATCCTCTGATAATAGGGCTATTGTCAGTTGTGTGAGTGAATTGCACTGAGAACTTGGAAAAAGCTCTAACAAGTCACTTAGCAGGTCTCTATGTGAGCTCACCTGCCCCAAGACCTCAACTGAGAGGCACAGGTTTGCTTCCTAATAAATAATAGGACCAAAGCTGGCAGTCCTTACTCAATGAACATTGGCATACATAACTTCTACTGGGTTCCAGGGTGATTAGGACTGTTCATTGATTGTGACTAAGAAAGCCAAAGGCTAAAATAGAGAATCGTGACTCTGGTGGTTTGAATGGGATGTCCCCATGTTTTCAGTTATTTGAAAACTTGGAGCCCGATTGGTGACACTGTTAGGGGAGGCTGAAGAGATGGTCATCACTAGGGGTGGGCTTTGAGGTTGAAAAGCCTCTTTCCATGCCCAGGTCACTCTCTGCTTTCTGTTTGTGGCTGGAAATGTGTGCACTCAGCCACTGTTCCAGTTGTCATATCTGCCAGGTGCCATTCTTCACCACGGTGGTAGTGAACTCTCAGGCCGCTGAATCTGTAAGCACAAAATAATAACTCATTTATAAATAAATTTTCTTAGTTGTGCTGTTTTATCACAGCAATAGAAAAATAACTAATATAAAGACTTGCATGGCTAAGATCTGTAGAATATGAATATGAATATGAATATGGAACACAAGAATATGGAACAAGAATGTATGGTACAAGTTTGGCTCCTTTGAGACTTTTGGTGGGTAATGATGGTGGCTAAAGTAAGAGCACAATAGCATCTAGCTAAGTCCACAGATTAATGGCAATCTTGCTAGGTCTTTCTCTACACACACAGTGATGAGCCTGTTGGCTTGGTGAGACCCAACTTCTCAGAATGATTCCAACTCAGCTTTACAATATCAACCTGAATCCCAATTTTTCACAAAGTGTTTTTGCCTGCATAAGATGCCAAATTGTGGCTTCAGAAATAAGAACTGGGTCTTCTCTGTCCTGATGATACTGTGAAGACATCATCTTGAAAGACGAGTAAGAGTCCAAATTTAAAAAAAAAAAGTGAATGGAGCTTCTTCAGGATGGAGAGGCAATAGAAGAAGTTAAAAAATTGAGAATATAAAATATAGGACTCCACAAATAAGATGAAAATTTTAGTGGTGTCAATTGTAGCATCAAAGGCTTAGAAGAGAATGTAGAAAGCATAGCTTCTGCTTCACCGGAGAGAAGTAAGATCTTCATGCTGGGTACAGGCATCCATGGGAAGTCTTCTAGCAGACCAGAGGATTTTTTAGGCTCTGCCACACGAACTCTAATGAATATAAATAAAATGTCTTGCAGATTAGAATCTAAGCAGATTCATAGTGTGTATGCATACACAAACACACAAGCATTCACACATGAGCCCATGTGCATGCATGCACCCACATGGGGCACATGCACACACGTGTGCACCCGTGCACCCGTGCAAGCACACACACACACACACACACACACACACACACACGAACACCCCTGGATGTGTTCAGTATACAAAATTTTTAAAGGAGCCAGAAGTGTGACCTGCCTACTGCAAAAACTAATGTGTGATCTTAGGCTGCACCCATAGATGCTATGGCTACAGCATTCAAAGGACAATAAAAAAATGAATTATTGGGGCCCAAGAAATCCTACCTCTATCTTCCACAACTGGATAGTCTGGAATATAACTTGCAGTGTCAGCTGAATTGTCTGTAAATAAGGCTGCCTGTGGCTGACTGCTTTCTTTGAAATTTAAAAATGTTAGAAATACTTAAAAGATACCATTCGCAGGCATATATCCAAAATATACTCAAGTACACAACAAGGACATTTGCTCAACCACGTTTGTAGCAGCTTTATTCATAATAACCAGAACATGGAAACAACACATATGTCCCTCATCTGAGGAATAGATACAGAAATTGTGGGACATTTACACAATGGAATACTACTCAGCAATTACAAACAAGGAAGTTATGAAATTTGCAGGCAAATGATGGGATCTAGAAAAGATCATCCTGAGTAAGGTATCCCAGAAGCAGAAAGACACACATGGTATATATTCACTTATAAGTGTATATTAGACATATAATATAGGATAAACCTACTAAAATCTGTACACCTAAAGAAGCTAAGCAAGAAGGACCCTGGGTGAGATGATCAATCCTTATTCAGAACCCACGCACAGATGTAGCCCATGACAGTTTAGTGTCAAAGTGGCTTACATACTGATGGGAAGAGGGACTGCCTCTGACATAAACTGATTGGCCTGCTCTTTGATCACCTCCCCCTGAGCGGGGAGCAGCCTTACCAGGCCACAGAAGAAGACAATGCAGGCATTCCTGATGTGATCTGATAGACTAAGATCAGAAGGAGGGAGAGGAGGACCTCCCCTATCAGTGGACGTGGGGAGGAGCATGCATGAAGAAAGGGGAGGTAAGGTGGGATCGGGAGGGGAAAAGGGAGGGGCTTATGGGGGGATACAAAATGAATAAAGTGTAAATAATAATAATAATAATAATAATAATAATAATAATAATCTGAAAAAAAAGAAGCTAAGCAAGAAAGACCCTGGGTGAGGTGATCAATCCTTATTCAGAAAGGGAAACAGGACAGACATCAGAAGAGGGAGAAAACAGGGAACAGGACAGGAGCCTATCACAGAAGGCCTCTGAAAGACTCTACCCAGCAGGGTATCAAAGCAGATGCCGAGGTTCATAACTAAACTAAACTATAGGCAGAATGCAGGGAATCTTATGAAAGAAGGGGGAGATAAAAAGAACTGGAGGGGGCAGGAACTCCACAAGGAGAGCAACAGAACCAAAAAATCTGGGCACAAAAGTCTTTTCTGAGACTTATACTCCACCCAAGGACCATTCATATAGATAACCTAGAACCCACGCACAGATGTAGCCCATGGCAGCTCAGTGTACAAGTGGGTATCCTAGTAAGGGGAACAGGGACTGTTTCTGTCATGAACTCAAAACTTACCTGATGGGTAAGCAGCCTTCCCAGGCCACAGAGGAAGACAATGCAGCCAGTCCTGATGAGACCTGATAGGCTAGGGTCAGATGGAAGGGAAGGAGGCTCTCCCCTATCAGTGGAATTGGGGAGAAGCATGAGGGGAGATGAGGGACGATGGGAGGGTTTGGAAGGGAATAAGGGAGGGGGTTAGCTGGGATACAAAGTGAATAAACTATAATTAATATAAAAAATTAAAATTAAAATTGAAAAAAGAAACTTAGGGGGCGGGGCAAGATGGCGGCACCAGGAGGACTCTCATTCTGAGGAGCAGCACAGCAGGATTGTCACAGTGACCATCAATCAGAACTCTCGGCCATAAAACACAAGTGATTGTGTTTCACAGGTGAGAGGATACCCCACGGTGGGGGATTCAATCACCTTTAACTCACCCGGAAAGGATCCTGGTTCTGCCAGGCGCTTGGTCGCCAGCCCAGAGCTACACCCCAGCGTGATCTGGTCACTGTCCCAGTCTGAACTGTGGGTCCACAACACCACAGACTGGATTTTCCAGTCGAGAGATAACCCCACGGAGCAGGAAACAATTGGGACCGACCTTAGGTCACCCAGACATCCCCTGGAAAAGACTCGGGTTCTGCGGGTGCTCCAGGAGCCAGCCCAAAGCCAGAGTCGGGGACCCAGGCGCCTGCACAGAGCCCTACTGCACGCCTGATTTGCCGCCTCAGATAGAACTGTGGGCACCAGGGCATGAGAGACTGCGTTTCACTGTCAGGTGCAAACCCACAGGGAGGGAAACGGCTGGTCTGATCTCAGAACACTCAGCCGACACCCCCACCCCGAAAAGGTCTCAGGAAAAATAACCCAGTTTAGGCAGCTGCCAAGGTTCCAAACGACCAGAAAGGCGGAGCCACAAGCAGGCATCTGTGCCTGTGTGTTCAACTCACCACCCCAGACAGAGCAGCAGTCCCCAAAGCAAAGACTGAGTGTCTCTGGCAGGAGGAAACCCCCAGCGGAGGGGATCATCAGGTCTAACGCTCAGGACACCCAGCACCAAAAGACTTCCTGGATTCACGCAGACTCTAGGCTCTAATGCAGGCAGGAGCGCTGTGCTCAGCCGCCATTATTGAGTTCCCCTAGGGCACTGGGACACACAGCTGCATCCTCAGACCTACAAAAGCCAGAGAGCCATTACAACAGCCCTCAGATACTGTGCCAAGGATCAACCAGTTATCCCAAGCTAGACTGACAAAACTGTGGGAATCCCTGGTCCTTCAAGAGGGCTGCACACACAGCATCTGGACCAGAGCAGTGCCTGCAGCTGCCATCCCAGGCAGAGACACACAGTTTCTGGTCCAGAGTGAGGCACCCAGCCTCCAGACCAGAGTAGCACCCCCAGGTGCCAACTCAACCTAGGTGCACATTCTCCAGGCCCGGAGCAGAGCACTTAGCCTCTGGCCCAGAAACTTGCTGGGCACACCTCCCACTTTCCCGGACAGAACTGTGCATCCCAGGATAACAGACTGAGTTTCCCTGTTGGGAGAAAACCCCACAGATAGGGAATCCGCAGGATCTTCAAGAGGACTGTACCTGGAAATTTAGTGAGCAGCACCACACTAAATTTATAACGAGAAACCCAGCAGTGGGGCAGTTGTCTTGAAAACTTCTATGGGTGAGATCCCTCCCCCCCTGCCTAAAAAAGACCACAGCTACTACTCAGGGCTATAAACCTGAGGGGAGCAGTGGCAATTCCTGAGAAACACTGGCCATACAGTGACCATAACAAAAAGCAGAGGAGGACTCCTTCAGGAAAAATCATCTTCGGGCCAAGCGGATTCTCCCTACCTCAGGACTCCAGGAAGCACAGAAACTAACAGCCAAAAACTAAATCAGCCCAATGGGTAGAGGTCAGCATAAAAGCTCTACCAACAAAGACAGAACAATATGGCATCTCCAGAACCCAGCCATCCAGGGGCAAAGAGCCCTGGACAACGCAGCATAATAGAAAGTCAAGAAGATGACCTTACAGCTATGATGATGAAGATGATAATAGAGGAAACAAATAAAATACATAAAGAATTAGAGGAAGATAAAACCAAACAGATCATGGCTATCCGTAAAGAAATGGAGGAAGATAAAGACAAGCAGATTATGGCCATCCGTGAAGAAATACGGGAAGATACAGCCAAACAGCTTGTGGCCTTCAGAGAAGAAATAATTAAATCACTGAAAGAAATAAAAGGAACAGAGTTGAAGGAACTAAAAGAAAAAGAGGAAAATACAATCAGACAGATGAAGGAAGTAAACAAAACAACTCAAAACCTGAAGCTAGAATTGGAAAAATTAAAGAAAACACAAATGGAGGAAATAATGGAGAGGAAGAATTTAGGGAAGAAAATAGGAACTACAGAGGTAAGCATAACCAACAGACTACAAGAAGTGGAAGAAAGAATCTCAGGTGTAGAAGATACAATGGAAGAAATCGGTGTATCTGTCAAAGAAAATGTTAAATCCAAAAAATTCCTGACACAGACCGTCCAAGAAATCCAAGACAATATGAAAAGACAAAACCTAAGAATAATAGGTATAGAGGAAAAAGAAGACTCCCTTCTCCAAGGCCCAGAAAATATTTTCAACAAAATCATTGAAGAAAATTTCCCCAAGTTAATAGAGAGGCCACTAAGAATACCTGAGGCCTACAAAACACCCAACAAATTTGACCAGAAAAGAAAATTCTCCAGCCACATAATAATCAAAACAGGAAGTATACAGAACAAAGAAAAAATACTAAAAGCTGCAAGGGAAAAAGGCCAAGTAACATATAATGGCAAACCCAGTAGAATCACACCTGACTTTTCAACAGAGACTATGAAAACCAGAAGGGCCTGGACAGATATCATACAGACCCGAAGAGAACACAGATGTCAGCCCAGGCTACTATACCCTGCAAAACTCTCAGTCCTCATAGACAGAGAAAATAAGATATTCAATGACAAAAACAAATTTCAACAATACCCACACACAAATCCAGCATTACAGAAGACACTGGAAGGGAAAATACAACCCAAGAAAATTAGCTTCTGTCAAAAAACACAGGAAATAATTAACCTTACTACAGTAAAACAAAAAGCAACCAAGCACACAACCTTATGACCACAGCCAACATCAAAATCAAAGGATCTAACAGTCACTGGTCATTAATCTCTCTCAACATCAATGGACTCAACTCTCCAATAAAAAGACAAAGAATAACAGAATGGATGCGTAAACAAAACCCAGCAATCTGTTGCATACAAGAAACACACCGAAGGCACAAAGATAGACATTACCTGACGGTAAAAGGTTGGAAGACGACTTTCCAAGCAAATGGACCCAAGAAACAAGCAGGAGTAGCCATTCTAATATCTGATAAAATAGACTTTCAACCAAAATTAATAAAAAGAGATGGGGAAGGACATTTCATACTCATCAAGGGAAAATTCCACCAGGAAGACATCACAATCCTGAACATCTATGCCCCAAATACAAGAGCACCCACATTTGTAAAAGAAACATTGATAAAATTTAAACCACATATAGATCCCCACACATTAATAGTGGGAGACTTCAACACCCCACTCTCAACAAAGGACAGGTCAACAAAACAGAAATTAAACAAAGAAACAATAATTCTGACAGAGGGCATGAATCAAATGGACTTCACAGACATTTACAGAACTTTACACCCAAACACAAAAGAATTTACCTTCTTCTCAGCACCTCATGGAACCTTCTCCAAAATAGACCATATAGTTGGTCTAAAAGCAAGCCTCAACAGATACAAGAAGACTGAAATAATCCCTTGTATCCTGTCTGATCACCATGGAATAAAGCTGGACTTCAACAACAACAGAAATAGCAAAAAGCCTACACACACATAGAAACTGAACAACTTGTTACTAAATGACAGCTGGGTCAGGGAAGAAATAAAGAAAGAAATTAAAGTCTTCATAGAATTCAATGAAAATGAAGGCACAATATACCCAAACTTGTGGGACACAATGAAAGCAGTGCTAAGAGGAAAGTTCATAGCACTAAGTGCCTTCAAGAAGAAATTCAAGACAGCTCATTCAATCAACTTAATGGCTCACCTAAAAACCCTAGAAAAAGAGGAAGCAGACACACCAAAAAGGAATAGACAGTTGGAAATAATCAAACTCAGGGCTGAAATCAATCAATTAGAAACAAATAAAACAATTCAAAGAATCAATGAAACTGAGAGCTGGTTCATTGAGAAAATCAACAAGATCAACAAACCCTCAGCCAAGCTAACTAAAAGGCAGAGAGACACCACCCAAATCAACAAAATCAGAAATGAAAAGGGGGACATAACTACAGACACTGAGGAAATCCAATCAATCATTAGGACTTACTTCAAAAGTCTATATGCCACAAAATTTGAAAATTTAATGAAATGGACAATTTTCTTGATCGATTTGACTTATCAAAGCTGAATCAGGACCAGGTAAATCAACTAAATAGTCCTATATCCCCCAAAGAAATAGAAGTAGTCATCAAAATTCTCCCATCCAAAAAAGCCCAGGACCAGATGGCTTCAGTGCAGAATTCTACCAGACCTTCAAAGAAGAGCTAACTCCAATTCTCTTCCAACAATTCCACAAAATAGAAACAGAAGGAATATTACTAAACTCATTCTATGAAGCCACAGTCACATTGGTACCTAAACCTCACAAAGACTCAACAAAGAAAGAGAATTTCAGGCCAATCTCCCTTATGAACATTGATGCAAAAATACTTAACAAAATACTTGCAAACCGAATCCAAGAACACATCAAAGATATTATCCACTATGACCAAGTAGGCTTCATCCCAGGTATGCAGGGTGGTTCAATATATGGAAATCCATCAATGTGATCCACCATATTAACAAACTGAAAGAAAAAAAACCACATGATAATCTCCCTAGATGCTGAAAAATCATTTGACAAAATCCAACATCCATTCATGTTTAAAGTACTGGAGAGATCAGGGATACAAGGCACATATATAAACATAGGAAAGGCGATATACAGCAAGCCCATAGCCAACATCAAACTGAACAGAGAGAAACTTAAAGCAATCCCACTGAAATCAGGGACAAGACAGGGCTGCCCACTCTCTCCATATCTGTTCAACATAGTGCTGGAAGTCCTTGCTAGAGCAATAAGACAGTTGGATCAAGGGGATACCGATGGGAAAGGAAGAAGTCAAATTATCACTATTTGTAGATGATATGATAGTATACCTGAGTGACCCCAAAAACTCTACCAGGGAACTCCTACAGCTGATAAACACCTTCGGCAAAGTGGCCGTATACAAAATTTACTCAAAAAAATCAGTAGCATTCCTATATACAAAAGACAAAAGGGCTGAGAAAGAAATTAGAGAAACAACACCATTCACAATAGCCACAAATGACATAAAGTACCTTGGTGTAACCCTAACCAAGTCAAAGACTTGTATGAAAAAATTTCAAGTCTCTGAAGAAAGAATTAGAGAAAGATATGAGAAGATGAAAAGATCTCCCATGTTCATGGCTTGGCAGGATTAACATAGTAAAAATGGCCATCTTACCAAAAGCAATCTACAGATTTAATGCAATTCCCATCAAATTTCCAACACAATTCTTTACAGACCTGGAAAGAAAAATTCTGAACTTCATATGGAATAACAAGAAACCGAGAATTGCTAAAACAATCCTCTACAATAAAAGATCTTCTGGAGGTATCTCCATCCCTGATCTTAATTTGTACTATAGAGCAACAGTTATAAAAACTGCATGGTACTGGCATAGAAACAGAATGGTGGATCAATGGAATCGAACAGAAGACCCAGAAATAAACCCACACACTTTCGGACACTTGATTTTTGACAAAGATGCCAAAAGCATACAATGGAAAAAAGATAGCATCTTCAACAAATGGTGTTTGTCCAACTGGATGTCTACATGTAGACAAATGAAAATAGATCCATACTTATCACCCTGCACAAAACTGAAGTCAAAGTGGATCAAAGACCTCAACATAAAACCAGACACATTAAATCGGCTAGAAAAAAAGTGGGGAATACCCTAGAGCTCATTGGTACAGGAGAGAACTTCCTGAACAGAACACCAACAGCACAGGCTCTAAGAGCAACAATCAATAAATGGGACCTCATGAAACTGAAAAGCCTCTGTAAACCAAAGGACACTGTCATCAAAACAAAGCGACTAAGTACAGATTGGGAAAGAATCATCACCAACCCTTTATCTGACAGAGGACTCATATCCAGTATATATAAAGAACTAAACAAGCTGAAAAGCAGCAAACCAAGTAATCCACTTAAAAAGTGGGGAACAGAGCTAAAGAGAGAATTCTCTGTAGAGGAATATCGAATGGCAGAGAAGCACTTAAAGAAATGCTCAACATCATTAGCCATTAGGGATATACAAATCAAAACAACCCTGAGATTTCACCTTACACCCATCAGAATGGCCAAAATGAAAAACTCAAGTGACAACATATGCTGAAGAGGTTGTGGAGAAAGGGGAACCCTTCTCCACTGCTAGTGGGAATGTAAACTTGTACAACCACTCTGGAAATCAATCTTGTGCTTTCTCAGACAACTAGGAATAGCACTTCCTTAAGATCCAGCCATACCACTCCTAGGCCTATACCCAAAAGAGGCTCAAGTACACAAAAAGGACATTTGCTCAACCATGTTTGTAGCAGCTTTATTTGTAATAGCCAGAAGCTGGAGACAGCCCAGATGCCCCTCAACTGAAGAATGGATGGAGAAACTGTGGTACATCTATACAATGGAGTATTACTCAGCAATGAGTAAAGAAATCATGAAATTTGCAGGTAAATGGTGGGACCTGGAAAGGATCATCCTGAGTGAGTTGTCCCAGAAGCAAAAAGACACGCATGGTATATACTCACTCGTATAAACATACAAGGTAGAATAAACCCACTAAAATCTGTACATCTAAACAAACTAAGCAAAAGAGAGGACCCTAACTAAAATGTTCAATCCCCATCCTGAAAGGCAAAGAGGATGGATATCAGAAGAAAAAGAAAATAGGAAACAACCTAGGAACCTGCTACAGGGGGCCTCTGAAAGCCAGAAGAAAACAGGAAACAACCTTGGAACCTCCCACAGAGGGTCTCTGAAAGCCACTGCAGTAAAGACTGTCAAAGCAGATGCTGGGCCTGATGGCCAACTGATGGCCAGAGTGAATGGAATTTTATGTAAGAAGTGGGAAATAGTAAGAGCTGGAGGGGACGGGAACTCCACAAGGAGAGCAACAGAACAACATAATTTGAACACAGGGAACTTCCTAGAGACTCATACTCCAACCAAGGACTATTCGTGGAGATAACCTAGAACCCCTGCAGGAGGTAGCCCATGGCAGTTCAGTGTCCAAGTGGGTTACACAGTAATGGGAAGAGGGACTGCCTCTGACATAATCTGATTGGCCTGCTCGTTGATCATCTCCCCCTGAGGGAGGAGCAGCCTTACCAGGCCACAGTAGAGGACAATGCAGCCACTTTTGATGAGAACTGATAGACTAAGATCAGAAAAAAGAAGAGGAGGACCTCCCCTATCAGTGGACTTGGGGTGTGCCATTCATGCAGAAAGGGGAGATAGGGTGGGATTGGGAGGGGAGGAGGGAGGAGCTTATGGGGGGATACAAAATGAATAAAGTGTAATTAATAAAAAATTAAAAAAATAA
Organism: Psammomys obesus; assembly: GCF_907164565.1. Classification (NCBI taxonomy): domain Eukaryota; kingdom Metazoa; phylum Chordata; class Mammalia; order Rodentia; family Muridae; genus Psammomys; species Psammomys obesus. Next base: position 11,246,955 of record NW_026596079.1, read on the forward strand.
TGATAAAAAAAGAAAAAGAAGAAACTTAAAAAATGTATGCTGAGAAAGACTGAGAGAAAAGTGCCAGACATATTAGTGAACCAAGAAAAAGCAGTTTACTTCTTAACATTAATTCTGTATCTGAACTGATAAAAGACAAATTCTATGATGATAACAACAAATCAGAAACTATACATTAAAAAGTTACTTACATTGTAAGAGTTTTTAATTTTAATTTTTTTCACAATTTATTCATTATATATCCTGAATGAAGCCCCCTCCCTCAACTCTTTCCAATCCCACCCTCTCTCCCTCTTCCCTCCTATCCAGTTCCCCTAGTCTACTGAAAGAAGGAGTTACCCTCTGTGGACTGCCCATAGCTTATCAAGTCTCATCACTACTGCCTGGATCCTCTTCCTCTGTGGCCTGGGAAGACTGAATCACCAAGGGCAAATGATCAAAGAGCTGAAAACTGAGTTCATGACAGAGGCAGCCCCTCCTCCCCTTACTCGGAAATCCACATGGAGACTGAGCTTCCAATCAGCTGCATATGAGTAAGGAGTCTACTATTCAGTTATTAAAAACAAGGAAATGATGGAATTTGCAGGCAAATGGATGGAACTAAAAAATATCATTCTGAGTAAGGTAACCCAGAAGCCAAAAACCAGGCATGGTATACATTCACTTATAAGCAGATTATAATCAAATAGTATAGAATAGCCATACCAAAAGCTAGAGACCTAAAGAAGCTAAACACTAAGGAGGACCCTACGGAGGATGCTTAAACCTCACACAGAATGGCAAACAGGATAGACACCAGAAGCATTGGAAAAGAGGAAACAGGATGGGAGTCTGCTATAGAGGATCCTCTGAAATGTTCTACCCAACCGAGAACTAAGCAGATGCTGAGATTCACTGCCAAACTTTGGACAGAGTGTAGAGAGTATTATGGAAGAAGGGGTGAGTGGGGTGGGATAAAAAGACACGGAGGGGACAGTAGCTCCACAAGGAGAACAACAAAGTTAAAATTCTGTGCCCAGGGTGTCCTGCAGAAACTGATACACTGACCAAGACCATGCACGGAGAGGACATGGTAAGAGTTTTGAACTATCACATTCTTTAATTGTTAAAGGCAAATCAAACAAATTTGTTTTCACACTATAAACACATACAATATTAAATATTGTTATATACTATAATGTATTATAATATATTATATGTTATAATTGTAATATTTTAATAAATTATAATACATACATTATTCAGGAGCTTCTGAATACAGTAGAAAGAACATTTATTGAATCATTGAATCATTTTATAATGTAAATCAAGAATCATTAAACAATTTCAATTCCTTAGTCCGTATTTATACTTTCAAATTTATGTTAGTATTACATTTACATAAATTTAAGGTTTTTTTAATGACTATATTTTCAATGTGCATTCCAATTGTTGATTATCTTGGTCTGCAGGGAATATAAGTTCCACAGGATTGGAGCTGTGCCTATTTTACAAAACGTTATATTCCCCAGCTATTGGTATGTGAGAAGATATATGGGTGCTGAATATGGCTTCTTACCACTTCCAGGAAGGAAATTCAATTCATGGAAAAGATTAATACTCCTAAATTGTTGTAGCTTCAGGACAGGTAAAGATGAGCCACCTCCATGTACACATTGACTGCCTTTAAGAGTAGAAGCTGAATTATTTATCTGGAGTTACTAATCTCTTTTAATATAGTGGTCCAACTCTCCTCACTCAACCCTGAGTACTTAATAGGATTTCCATATGAATATGAGGCATATTGCTGAGAGTGGATAGGGAAAAATAACTTTGCTAATACAAGGACAATTTCCGAGTTAATGACATGGAAATATCAGAGAAAAAAAAAAGGTCACAGCACAGGCAAAAGCTTTTAGCAAAGGCAGCCAGCCACAGCAGGCACCTAAGGACAAGTAGCCTCATTTTATTGGGAGGGCATCTTAGTCATGCAAATTAATGGAAAGGAAGTAAGGAGGAGTTACCTTGGTGATGAGCAATGTTGACAAGTGGCTGGAGACTTATGGCCAAGGAGGAAACTTACTTATGTCAGCCTACAGTGATTCACAGGGAACAGTAAGTGGCCCGCAAAGGCAGACTGAACAATGGGTGTTATGTCATCGTGGTCCACCTTCTGGAATTTGCGTTCTGACATACATTCTCTCTTGAAGAATCCTGGGGGTTTTGTGGTCCTGGAAACTCAGCTTACATAGCTAAAAGGACTATTGGCTAAGTCTTTTATATATCTACAGAAGCCATTCACATTTTAATCAGTGTTCTCTCATCCCTTCACTACTGAATTTATTCAAGAAAATTTTCAGTGCCTAGTTTGTACCAACCTCTGGCTCCAGGCGGTATGTTGCTTCTTGCTTACTCCGTTACTCATTCTCAGGTAACAGTCATATCTCTAAGAGATGATTACAAGTCTCCACATTTGGAATCCTGTCTCTAGCTTATTCCTCTTCATTCTTCAACCATCATGATCCTGTGATCTGAATACAGTGCTATGCATTGCTCCTATCTTTTGTAAACAGTATCCACCCAACTCTGCCTCATCTATATTTTGATAATATTCCATGTGATACACTATCAATTGTCCTTACTACTCTGATGCTATTGACTTGTAGGATTGGACTCTGACCTGCATGGATCAATCAGAGGGTCCTCTCTTTTCTTGGCTACAGAGAGAGATTAACTCAGGCTTAGACATATGCCATACATTGAGTCAATCAGATAATTGTCTGAAAGTCTTGGAGCTAGACCTGAACCAAGTATTCAAGAAACAAAGGCTCATTGTGTGCTTTCTCATGCTTTATAGTAAGCTGCCACAAAATTAGTGCTTGAAATAATAGATTAGTAGGTCATGTTTAGCTGAAAGAGGAGTTATTTAAAGAATGAGTTCTGTCTAATATCCACATATAAGTGAGTGTATAGCATGTGTGTTTTTCTGCTTCTGGGATGCCTCACTCAGAATGATCTTTTCTATTTCCCTGCAAATTTCATGATTTCCTTGTTTTGAATAGCTGAGAAATATTCCATTGTGTAAATGTACCACAATTTCTGCATCCATTCCTCTGTTGAGGGACGCCTGGGTTGTTTCCAGATTTATTATTATGAATAAAACTGGTTGAGCAAATGCCCTTGTGGTATACTTGAGCATATTTTGGATATATGCATAAGAGTGGGAAACCTAGATCTTGAGGTAGCACTATTCCTAATTGTCTGAGAAAGCACCAGATTGATTTCCAAAGTGGTTGTACAAGTTTACATTCCCACCAGCAATGGAGGAGGGTTCCCCTTTCTCCACATCCTCTCAAGCATGCATTGTCACTTGAGTTTTTGATCTTAGTCATTCTGATGGGTGTAAGGTGAAATCTCAGGGTCATTTTGACTTGCATTTCCCTGGTGACTAAGGATGTTGAGCACCACTTATAAGTGGATATTAGACATATAACAGTATAAATACACTAAAATCTGTACACCTAAAGAAGCTAAGCAAGAAGGAGGACCCTGGGTAAGGTGGTCAATCCTCACTCAGAAAGGCAAACAGAACAGACATCAGAAGAGGGAGAAAACAGGGAACAGGACAGGAGCCTACCACAGAGGGCCTCTGAAAAACTCTACCCAGCAGGGTATCAAAGCAGATGCTGAGAATCATAGCCAAACTTTGGGCAGAGTGCAGGGAATTTTATGAAAGAAGGGGGAGATAGAAAGACCTTAAGTAGTTCCACAAAGAGAGCAACAGAACCAAAGTATCTGGGCCCAGCGGTGTTTTCTGAGACTGATACTCCAACCAGGGACCATGGATGGAGATAACTTAGAACCCTGCACAGATGTAGCCCATGGCAGCTCAGTGTCTAAGTGGATACCCTAGTAATGGGAACAGGGACTGTCTCTGACATGAACTCAGTGGCTGGATCTTTGATCACCTCTCCCCTGAGTGGGGAGCAGCCTTACCAGGCCACAGAGGAAGACAGTGCAGCCAGTCCTGATGAGACCTGATAGGCTAGGGTCATAGGGAAGGGGATGAAGACCTCTCCCATCAGTGGACTTGTGGAGGGGCATGGGAGGAGAAGAGGGATGGAGGGAGGGATTGGAAAAGGATGAGGGAGGGATGTAGAGCTGGGATACAAAGTGAATAAACTGTAATTAATAAAACAAGTTAATTTAAAAATTGAATTAAAAAATGACAAAAAGAATGAGTTCTGTGCTTGGGATGTCACAAGACTGAAATTAAGATGTTTGCCAGTCTGACTGTCTGTAGGGGCCAGAATCTGCTTCTAAGCTCATTTTTGTTGGCAAATTTTATTTTCTCAGTATTGCAGAACTGAGGTCCTTGTTTCCTTACTGATTGTCGACCAGGGACTCTTCTTAACTCCTAGAGCACTCTGGGTTTATAGCCATCAGCACACACCCTCCATCCTTAAAGCAAACAGAGCAATCAGACCTCTTATCTTTTGAATTTTTTAATTCTTCTTCTGCCAATGGCTGAAAAATTATTTTTGCTTTAAAACCCATATGCAATTAGGTCAGGCTCATTTGTCTAAATACCTTAAAGTCAACTGCATTATAAAATAATGTAATAAAGCTTTGGATTTTGTTTATCTCATTAATTTTTTGCTTGTTATAGCTACTTATAGCCATGAGGATAACAGTTTTCATGTGTGTGTCTGTGATCTCTGGAAAATGTGTTTACAATAAAATAGGAGCATGAGTATGTGCAAAAATAAAAAAATGAAGCAGGAATAAATAGCCATATCATCTTCTTGATATTTGCTCGACCTCTATTTCCTGTGATAAGAGACAATGACTTCTACGTGTTTTGAGTTGGATTGCTGTCATTTGGAAACCCAAAACCCAAGAATCTGTGCAAATAAACATGCTGCAAAATCAAAGGTTATTCACACAAGAAGCCGAACATTGCATGCATGGCCATCTGGTGTCTGGTATTTGAGGGCCTCCTAACATCACCTCTCAGTATATTCTCCACCCACATACATGCCTAAATGAGTGCACATTGTCACTCATGAGTAGGCACACTTACATGCATTCTACACACCATACATACTCACAAGAGCTATGCTACAATTTTGAAATGAAATATACTTCCAAGCATGTTTCAACCTTTCTCTTCTTACCATTTTCCTGAACAAACTTCTAACTAAACCACAAAATTTCTGTTTAACAGTTTGCTTTCATATTAAAGATGGCTTCCTCTACAGAACCCTCTGATTTTTCAGGGCAAGTCTTATCTAAGTCTTCTATAATACCACATCTAATTTTTCTCCTCAATAGGTCATATCACAATGCACAGTGGCTGTCATTTCCTTTGCTGTTTTAATACATTTGAAGTTATATAAAGGAAGGGCAGTGACTTACTTGCACTTATACCTTTTGTAACTTTTCTCATTGCATAAAAGATAGTAACAATAAATACTTACAGATTCAAAGATTCATTTGTGCCTCGTGCAGACTATGTCTATGAAAAGTGAAAGTCTAAACATTTTACAATAAACAAAGCTCCATTCTGAACTCCCTTGTTGTGTCCAACACTGGATGTATTTTCTAAGTTTTGTTTGTTTGTTTGTTGCTATCCTTGGACTCACAACTATTCAGTAAATGTCTTTTGCTTCTAAGAATTAGTGCTCCTGTTTCATTACTGACTCTAGTTTAGTCCCTTCCCCTTGTTTATGCCTTTCATTTGGGATAAGCTTTGGATTTTCTGGCAATGGCCCAGAAACGTCACAGCTGGTCTCTCTAGCTTGAAGTTCCAGCAGGGAGATGATTCACATAGTCCCCAATCTGCCAAATTTGACTTGTCTTGGCAACAGGGAACCTGGCATCGGCTGCCAGCCTTATATTCAACCCCTTTCAACTTTTGTTAATAATTTCTCCTGAATGTGTGGTTCCAATGAATTTCTAGTCTCTTCTCACCAGTATAGCAGCATATCATCAACATTCATCTAGAACCATTGTCACTGCTGAAAGCTTAGTATCAATTGAACCTGCTGTCAACCCAAGCACATCTTAAATTTTGGCCTTTCATGACTTAATTGTCATTACCTAGATTCTTAAAATGCAACATAACCTCAGTTTGTCATAGCATCAGTTCATGCAATTACTGACATATGGCAAATCCAGTTATTCCTGTGTGCTTCCAGATCTGTATCATGAGAGTTTGTTTGGCCATCTTCATATCTCAGAGCAGTTGGATGTAACCTTGCTCTTACATCCCTGTGTTTTCTGGTTACAAATCTCTACAGCTATTAACTTCCTGACTCCCTTGGCTTATAGAAAACAGTGGTTTACCAGGCGTCTCTAAGTGCTACATGTTGGACTCATGGGCAACTTATCACCTTTTCCTTTTTCTTTTCTTCTCCTCTGATAGTCTTTTTCTCCTTCATATGTCAAACTTCTTTCATCATTTTACCTAATCGAGACCTAATTAAGGATACAGAATTAATCTCTCTCTCATGAATAATAATTGGTTGTGCAGTTGATCCTATAATTACTATTCAAGCATTCTTTCAGAACTTGATGAACTCAAACAGTACATAAAAAGTGCTGTGCTTAAACCAAGTAACTAATTATTCTGTGGTTTTATAAATTTTTGCTTTAAAAATTTTTTCTTTTATTATTATTATTATTATTTATTAATTATAAATATTATTATATTTATTACAATTTATTCAATTTGTATTCCAGCTGTGGCCCTCCCTTCCTCTTCTCCTCCTATTCCCCCTCCCCTAGCCCACTGATAGGGGAGGTCCTCATTTCCTTCCAACTGACCCTATCCTATCAGGTCTCATCAGAACTGGCTTCATTGTCTTCCTCTGTGGCCTTACAAGGCTGTATTTCCCAGGGAGAGGTGACCAGATCCTGCCACTGAGTTTATGCCAGATACAGCTCCTGCTCCCCTTCCTAGGGAACTCACTTGGACACTGGGTTTCTAATTTTTAAGTTCCAGCTTTAATTTTCCTAAGTTAGTTGATTCATCTATTTTCTACTTTCTTCAAAAGACTTTTCTCCCCAGTTTACTTCTATTTTCAGAAATGATTTTAGACTAAATTGAGCAAGTTTCATGTTAGAAGAGATGTTATGTGCTGGTACTAAGAGTTTTCCTCTTGAAAGTAGTCTCTAGTTTGAAATTTTGTTGCCTATTTAGTTAGCTGTACATGGAAGCATTTGTGCAGTTTTGCTTCTTCTTTTAAAAACAAGCTTTTAATCATAACAGAAGGATATAACTTGTCAAAACATAGAGAACAACTAAGAATGGGGAGCCTGTCCCCAACTGATACATTTATAACAAATTCTAACACTAGAGGATCAAAGAACGCCATGGGAGAGAGTGTGAAGGAAGAGGGTGCCTAAAACCAGAGGACGAGGGCGTCTGATGTGATATAGTCTCTTATAAAAACAAGCAAAGAAAACAAGAGACAAAGCAGAGGGGGAATGCAAAAAGTGGATGGCTCTGAGAGTTCAGGGAAAATTTGGGTAAGAACATGATAAAAATACATTGTATGAAATTCTCAGAGAATTAATAGTGTATTATCAAAAATAAATTAGAAACAAAGAGAACATTCAAAGATTCAATAGATCTTACTTCAAAAGCCTTTACTCCACAAAATTGGATAATCTAAATGAAAAGGACACTTTTACTGATAGATTCCACTTACCAAAGTTAAATCAAGATCAGGTGAACAAGTTAGAGTCCTATAACCCCTAAGGAAATAGAAACAGTCATTAAAAGTCTCCTATTTACAAAAGCCCAGGACAAGATGGTTTCAGCACAGAATATTACCAGACTTTTAAAGAAGAGTTAATTCCAATACTCCACAAACTATTCCACCAAATAGAAACAGTAGGAACATTACCAAACTCATTCTATGAGGCCACAGTCACCTTGATACCTAAGCCACACAAAGACCCAACAAAGGAAGAGAATTGCAGACCAATTTGCCTTGTGAACACTAATGCAAAAAAAAAAATACTTAATAAAAATACTCACAAACAAAATCCAAGAACATATCAAAAATATCTTCTACCATGATCAAGTAGTTTCATCACAGACATGCAGGGTTGGTTCAGTACACTGAAACTAATTAATCTAACTCTCCATATAAACAAACAGAGAGTGAGAGAGAAAAAAAAAGGAACAACACATGATCACTTACTTAGATGTTGAAAAAGTATTCAACAACATCCAACACCTGTTCATATTTAAAGTCTTGGAGAGATCAGAGTTACCAGGCACATATCTAAACACAGTAAAGGCTATGTACAACAAGCTTATAGCCAAAATCAAACTAAATGGAAAGAAATTTAAATCAATTCCACTGAAATCAGGGGTAAGACAAGGATGCCAACTCTCTCTGTATCACTTCAGTATAGTGGTTGAAGTCATAATTGTAGAAATAAGACAACTAAAAGAGCAGGGGTCTAGGTCCTCTCCATGCATGGTCCTCAGTTGGTGCATCGGTCTCTTCAGGGCCCACTGTCTCAGAATTTTTAGCATTTTTAGTCTCCTTGTGGAGCGCCTGTCCTCTCCTTGTCCTTCAACCCTTCCCTTCTTCCATAAGACTCCCTGCACTCTGCCTTTAGAATGGTTGTGAGTCTCAGTATCTCCTTTGATCCCATGCTGGGTGGAGCCTATGTAAATATTAGGCAGGCTAGTGTCCATGTGGGTTTCTGAGTAAGGGGAACAGGGGCTGCTTCTGTCATGAACTAGGTTGCCTGTTCTTTTATCACTTCTCTCTGGCAATGTGGCCTCGCTAGGCCACAGAGAAAGAGGATTCAGGCAGTCCTAATAAGACTTGTTAAGCTAGAGTCAGATGGCAGGGGAGAAGAACTCTGAATTTTAGTAGACTAGGAAGAGGGAATAGGGGTGGATGGAGGGATGGTGGGGCTGGAAGGATATAAGGGAGAGGGTTACAATCAGGTTATAAAACGAATAAATTGTAAAAAATAAAATAATAATGAAAAAGACAACTAAAGGAGATCAAGGGGATACAATTTGGAAAGGAATAAATCAAAGTATCTCTATTTGCAGCTGATATGATAGTATACATAAGTGACCCCAAAAATTCTACTTGAGAATTCCCACAGCTTATAAACACCTTCAGCAAAGTGGCTGGATATAAAATAAACTAAAAAAAATCATGACAAATGCACCAAGAAAAAATTAGGGTAATAATACCCTTTACAGCCACTAAATAAGTAAACAAACAAACAAACAAACAAATAAATAAATAAGCGTCACTTGGTGTAACTCTAACCAAGCAAGTCAAATACCTGTATGATAAAAGCTTTAAGTCTCTGAAGAAAGAGATTGAAGAAGATATCAGAAGATGGATAGATCTCCCATGCTCATGTGCCAGTAAAGCTAACATAGAAAAATGGTCATCTTACCAAAAGCAGTCTACAGATTCAATGCAATTCCCATCAAAATACCAACACAAGCCTTTACAGAACTCAAAAGAACAATACTCAACTTTATATGGAAAACCAAAAATCCAGTATATCTAAAACAGTCCTATACAACAAAAGATCTTCTGGAGGTATCTCCATCTCTGATTTCAAGCTATACTACAAAGCAATAGTAATAAAAACTACATGGCACTGGCATAGAAACAGACAGATCAATCAATGGAAATGAATTGAAGACCCAGAAAACTATCCACACACCTACAAACTCTTGGTTGTTGACAAAGAAGCCAAAATAATACAATGGAAAAAGAAAGCATGTTCCACAATTAGTGCTTATGTAACTGAATGTCTGCATGCAGAAGAATGCAAATAGGTCCATATTAATCACCATACACAAAACTCAAATCAGAGTGGTTCAAAGACGTCAACATAAAACCAGATACACTAAATCTAATAAAAGAGAAAGTCCATAATAGCTTTGAACTCATTACCACAGTTTACAACTTCCTGAACAGAACACCAACAGCTCAGGTTCTAAGATCAAAAATTAACAAATGGTACAGCATGAAGCTAAAAAGTTTTTGTTAAGGCAAAGGACACTGTCAATAGAACAAAATGGCAGCCCACAGATTTGGAAGAGATTTTCACCAACCCTACATCCAAGCAAGGGTTAATATCCAGAATATATAAAGAACTTAAGAAATTAAACTCTAACAAACCAAATAATCCAATTTAAAAATGGGGTAGAGAGATAAACAGAACATTCTCAATGGGGGAATCTCAAATGGCCGAGGAGCACTTAAAGAAATGTTCAAAGTCCTTAGTCATCAGGGAAATGAAAATCAAAATGACTCTGAGATTCTATCTTACACCCATCAAAATGGTTAAGATCAAGCACTCAAGGATGAACACATGTTGGAGAGGATATGAAGCAAAGGGAACACTACTCCATTCCTGGTGGGAGTGCCAACTTGTACAACTACTGTGGAAATCAATCTGGTAGTTTCTCAGAAAATTGGGAATAAATACCTCAAGATCTAGCTATATCACTCCTTGGCATATACCCATATATATATGGATATATATATATATATATATATATATATATATATA
>NW_026596079.1:11257611-11273485 GCF_907164565.1 Psammomys obesus
TATATATATATATATATATATATATATATATATATATATCCATATACAACAAGGACATTTGCTCAACTATGTTCATAGCAACTTTATTCATAATAGCCAGAAAGTGGAAACAATCCAAATGTCCCTCAACTGAAGAATGGATAGACACTGTGGAACATTTATACTATGGAATACTATTCCTCGGTTATTAAAAACAAGGAAATCATAAAACTTGCAAGCAAATGGTTAGAACTAGAAAATATTATCCTTTGTGAGGTAACCCAGACCTAGAAAGATACACATGGTATATAGTCATTTACAAGCAGATATTAGTCATATAATACAGGATAAACAAACTACATTTAGCAAAAAGCTAACTAACAAGGTGGCTGAAGGGAGGATGCTTCAGTCTCACTCAGAAGGGGAAACAGAATAGACAGCAGAAGTGGTTGAAGAGAGGGAACAGTATAGGAGAGTGCTGAGGGAAATGAGAGTGGGGATCAGATATGGGGAGCGCGTGGGCAGGAGGACAGGGAGTTTGGAGAGAAGAGAAACTGAGGGAGGTATCATCGCTGAGACAAACTGAAGACCCAAGACAGGGTAGGCTCCTGGAAGGATATGGAGGTGACTCAACTATGACTCCTAGTAGGCAGGGGTCATGGAGAATGAAGAGGCCACCTATTAGCCACACAAGACTTCTAGTGAAGAAACAGAAAGACCAAACCACTCAGAAAATTGACTCAAAATTTACCTTGCCTACAAGATGTGCAGGGATAAAGTTAGAGCAGAGATTGAGGGAATGTCCGACCAATGCCTGGACCAACCTGAGACCAACACAATGGGGGACAGCTAACCCCTGAAACTATTAATTGTACTCTGCTGTGCAGGAGCATAGTTGTCCTCTGAGAGGCTCCACACAGCAGCAGACTGAAACAGTGGCTTAGACTCACAGGCAAACGTTAGGCTGAGAACAGAAAACCTTGTGAGAAAGTGGGAGAAAAGAATAGAAGGACCTGGAGGGAGCAAGAACTCCCTAAGAAGAAAAATAGTGTCAACTAGCCAGGGCCCAGATGGGCAAAAGAACACTGAAGCACTAATCAAGGACCATGCATGGACTGTACTTAGGCTCTCTACATATTTGCAGCTAATGGGCAGCTTAGTACTTATGTGGCTTCCCCAGTAAGGGGAGCAGGAGCTGTCTCTGGTATGGACTCTGTTGCCTGGTTTTTGATCATCTCCTCCTGGTGGGGCTGTCTTGCCTGGCCTCAGTGGAAGAGGATGTGCTTAGCCCTGATGAGACTTGATGTACCAGGGTGGGGTGGTGGTGATGGCTCCTCTTTTCTGAGGAATAGAGGAGGAGTGATTGGGGAAAAGAGAGAGGGGCTGCAACTGGGTGGAGGGAAGGGGGCTACACTTGGGACATAAAATGAATAAAGGACATCACAAGAAGACATGCAGAGTAAACTAACCTGCACCCATCGGGCCTCACAGAGACGGAAACACCAACCAAAGAGCATGTGGGGGCTAGATTTAGATCCCTACATAATATGTAGCAGATGTGCAGCTTGGTCGTCATGTTTGTCCTCTAACAATTGGAGTAGGGGTTGTTTCCGACTCTGTTGCCTGCCTTTGGATCCCTTTGCCTTTGCTGGGTTGCCTTGTCTGGCCTCAGTAGGAGAGGACATGCTTAGTCTTGCTGAGCTGATATGCCAGGGAGTGTTGGTACCCATGAGGGGACTTCCTTTTCTATGAGAAGGGGAAGAGGTAAGAGGAGTGTGAGTGTGAGACTGGGAGGGAAGGAGGGAGGGGGGCTGTGATCAGGCTGTAAAGTGATTAAATAAATAATTAACGGGAAAATTCTCAGCCTGCACACTGCCATGCTTCACACCATGATGATAATGGACTAAACCTCTGAAACTGTAAGCCAGCCACAATTAAACGTTTTCCTTTATAAGAGTTGCCTTGTCTCTTCATAGCAATGAAATCCCAAACTAGGACAGTCATAGTGGTTGAATTTTTTTGCTAATTTTTAATTTTGGCATTTTTAATCTTCTAAAATAATTAATTTTCCTGATGGCTAACCATTGCTATTCTACGCAGTTTATATCTCTAGAAGCTATACTTGTTTGCAGAGTCCTTCCTGATCTCAAGAGTAATTTGTCATTTTCTATCCTCATCATCAGGCTTTCAGTAGAGGTGGGTTTCTTGTCACTGCTTCCCTTGCCCCCAGTGAGCTACAAACCTGTTTCACATAAGCTAAAGGGAAATGGAGATGAGCACTGGGTGATTTTGTACTGTTACCTCATTTGCACTGGTCGTCTAGGGTGGAGGCTTGCATTCATAATTTTCTAATTTATAAATGTGTCTCCAGAAATAGAAACAAAATTTGTTTCAGGTCATCCAGACTCTGTTTTCAGGATCTAGAATTTAAATGCAAGAAAATGAGTTACCAGGAGGCACAGTTTCCCTACCTCTTTCTACTCTCCATGTCCTGACTTTCACAGCTGCCTTCCTTCATCTCTTCATGTTACAACTGCTTCTTTCTGCTCTTCTTTGTTTGACTTTTTGTCTTTATTTTTTAAATTACAATTTATCTCATCTCTCCCCTCCCAATTCTGCCCTTCCTCCCTCTTCTTCTCTCATGCCCTTTCCCCAGTCCATTGATAAGGGAGGCCCTACCATACAAATGAATAAATAAATAAATAAATAAATAAATAAATAAATAAATAAATAAACAAATGCATTCATAAATTATATCCACATATCTCACAAATAAATAATAAACAGATAAATCAAAATGAATAAATACATAAATAAATAGAACCTGAAGTAGGCATTGGAGATGTCAAGTGTGGACAAAATTAAACTGATATCAGATATCAAAGAATTTTCAAAATATGGGGAAGAAGGAGTCTGAGCAACCCTTTCTGCAATTACTCATTTGAGAGGAGATTTATTAATGTGCCTACATCTGGTTATGCTTCTGTCATCTTCCTAATACCTAAGCGACTCCCTCTGGAAAGAGTTTAAAAGCTTGTACTTTGCATTACAGCAGCTTATGGTATAGAAAGGTATGTTCTCTCCCGAGGACATGAGGAGTAGTGATGGCTGAGATGACAGTGGTACTCTAGGAACGTAGCTGTTTTAACATAAATTTCTTCTTTGGGATTAATTTACAAGAAAATCTGAGTCAAGGCCACTGAGAAGTATTTCCCTTGCAGCACATAATTAGCTTTGCTTTTTAACCTTGCTGACATAGGAAGGACAGATTTTTAATAATGTTCAATTATTAAAGTGTGTATTTCTCTTTAATGAACTGTGCTAAGTGGCACTCTAGGGGTATTTCTTTAGCTTTCATTTAACAGTCCTTTCCATTCAGTATTAGAGACACAGGAAGCAGGGCTGGTGTAACTGGTTGAGAACCGGTGTTCCACATGGAACTGCCTATGACATGCAAAGTCCTACTCAGAGAAAAAGACCTTATGAAAAACCACTTGTGTCTCCATCTCATGGCCTGACTGCCTCCATTTCATGCCACTGCCCACACTTTGTAGCCTTTGAGCCAGTCAAACACATACTAAAGCAGATACTGAAAAAAAAAATGGGAATGAAAGAAGAAATTTCACAAGATGATCGTGTAAGTCCCTTGAGGTACCAGTGACTAAGCCTACTCCTCAACTTCTTTAAGATCTTTCATGGTCTGGTCCTTCGAGATAAGAGAGACCAGGCTCACCAGACTCTACACTACAGAGAAAAAATAAAGCCCCAAATCAATCTACAAAATGTCTCCAATCCTAGGCCACTCTGAACCCCAACCTCTCCCACATACCCAATATAAAGCTTTTCCTGAATCAGAACTTATTCATTAATGTAACAACAATTGGAGATTTTAGAAGGTGACATATATTCTTTCTGTCATTGGTAAGATGTATTTTCACTGGCTTTGAGTAACTTTCCAATTGTGATGACTGTCTCTGCATTTTCCTAAAAGCTCCACGATGTCAGGATCTAGGCCCAGCTCAGGACAGTTATGAGCAGAGTGCCATTCTGGCATGGTATACCGACTAATTGCTGCATTGATTCTTTGGTCTAATATTTATCATCCTAAGATTTAGAAGGATGCAACTTTCAACATGGTTGTATTTGACTTTTCAGGAATGTACTCATACAATGGAGTACTCTCAGATCACATTTTCTGGAAACTTCCTTAAAGTCTTCCTATGAAAACAGTGATGGGATGTGTGTTTTAGAAGTTATATAATATATTAAATTTATTCTATATATTAAAATAAAATGACGCTTTTTAAAATCAGTAACTCAAACCTCAGCTGTCTATCTCTAAAGTTTAGATATATAATATTGAGATAATAAAAGATTAAAAAGTTGAGCCACAAGAAAACAAACAAGATAACCTTTTACATTGTTAAAGAAAACTCATAAAGTGAACAGTTGTTTTACTCTAAGGATATGAACAGCTTTTGTTTTGTATTCTTATTTTGATTTTGAAGAGAGTTTGGGACCAATGGTTTTACCATAAAACAAAGCTATGATGAGTGGTGAACTACAGTGCCATGCAGTGTACATTCAACTGTCAAAAATCAGAACAGAGCTAGTGGAAACTGAAGTATGCCATTTATTTAATCAGAATCCCAATCATCATGGACAAGCATAAAGATGACAAGCGATAATGGGGGCTGAGAAAATGAATAGTTGAGAAAGGGTAAAAAATTAAGACATAGATGCTAGTTATCTGGTGTAGATTAGGAATTATAATCAAATACATCACCAGCTTAAGCACCCACACTAGGCTCTGCCCACGTAGACATTCTTGCTGTTATCCTGGTGCATAAAGCCCCTGTTTTATATTGGCTTAAATCTGGATGCTGGTTCAAACCATGGCTCTCTTCCTGACAAACCATATAACCTGGAACAAATCATTTCATCACAATGTGCCTCTGTTTTCTCATCTAGAAACCAGAAGCAATGGTTGGTTACTTGTGAAGGTCAGTTACTAAAGTGGTTGACCCATAGGAAGATGTCACCAAAGTTAGTTTTCTTTTAAGACATCATGATCACTTCAGTTGCTTAGAACATGTCTTAGTCACAGAATGAAGTAACTGAAGCACGTGTAACAAGATAATATAGCCATAAGGGATGTTCAGGTATTGAAAGCCCAGAGTCTGCCCTGAGACTCAAATCAACTCCCAGTTGATTTGAGCATCAGGATACCAGCAGTTCTCTTCTGCCCTGTGACCTACAGAAGTCTGTTTACTTCTGTCTAAAAAAGTGGCCCACCTTTCAGGTATTGAGATGAATTGAAATTTAACCACTTGGTTAGAGAATAGAGGAGATCTATATAAATAAAAAAGAAGTGGGAATTAAATTTAACAAAGGAATACAGATGCATCTGGATATCTGCAAGATCCCAACATTTCATTGCTTAAAATGACTTGACTCTGATTTGGGGACTTTCATGCCTTGCGACGAAGAGAACGTGAAGAACTCAACTGACCTCTTCTTTTTGCCTTTAATGAAAAAAAATAGCTCAAAGGTTTCATTTTTTCTCTTCTATTATGAGCCAAGAGGGAACAAAACCCTTAGAATATTTCAAAGGCAGGCAGATCTGAGTTACTTTAGGAAAATTATTTCAGTAAAAATATTCTTAAAATTAAATTGCATCAGAAAGAATTCAAGAGAAAGAGAGAAACACACACACACACACAGAACTTTTCATAAAGGATATTCAGAACTTTCACCCCATTCAAATCTAATACTGTGTCTAAGACAACTTCAAATGGCTGGCTTCATATTATTCCAATGGCAGAATTTGTTGAGAATGTGCTTAGTGTCTAGCTCTTCTGCACAGACAATCACCAAAGAACAAGCTGGTGGTTTTCTACCTCAGACTTGAAGTAGCCTACAAAGGAAAGCTTTGGATGACATGCTAAACTTTTCTTCACCATCACATTTTTTTTTTTTTTTTTGCTTTGAAAATGGAGCATCCCTAGGATTTTCTGAAGAATGCATTTGGGTGGTTACATGTAATAATTCCATTGTAGCATCACCATTTCCTCCATCACTTTTTGCCTTCAATATAACACCATGACACGTCTTCATGTGTATAACACCAGTCATCTTAGAACTTAGCTCTGGAGTTGCGATTGTTTTTTTTTTCTTCTTCTTCTTATTATTATTATTGTTATTATTATTATTAATTACACTTTATTCATTTTGTATCCCCCCATAAGCCCCTCCAGCCTCCCCTCCCGATCCCACACTACCTCCCCTTTCTTCATGTATGCTCCTCCCCACATCCACTGATAGGGGAGATCCTCCTCTCCTTCCTTCTGATCTTAGTCTATCAGATCACATCAGGAATGGCTGGACTGTCTTCTTCTGTGGCCTGGTAAGGCTGCTCCCCCCTCAGGGGGAGGTGATCAAAGAGCAGGCCAATTAGTTTATGTCAGAGGCAGTCCCTCTTCCCATCACTATGTAAGCCACTTGGACAGTAAACTGCCATGGGCTACATCTGTACAAGGATTCTAGGTTGTCTCCATGAATAGATATTCGTTGGAGTATGAGTCTCTGGGAAGTTCCCTGTGTTCAAATTTTCTTGTTCTGTTGCTGTCCTTGTGGAGTTCCTGTCCTCTCCAGCTCTTGCTATTTCCCACTTCTTACATAAAATTCCATTCACTCTGCCCATCAGTTGGCCATCAGGCTCAGCATCTGTTTTGATAGTCTGCAGGGCAGAGGCTTTCAGATACCCTCTGTGGGAGGTTCCTAGTTTGTTTCTTGTTTTCTTCTTCTGGCTTTCAGTGGCCCTCTGTAACAGGTTCCTAGGTTGTTTCTTGTTTTCTTCTTCTTCTGATGTCCATCTTCTTTGCCTTTCAGGATGGGGATTGAGCGTTTTAGTTAGGGTCCTCTCTTTTGCTTAGTTTGTTTAGATGTACCGATTTTAGTGGGTTTATCCTATGTTGTATGTTTATATGAGTGAGTATATACAGTGTGTGTCTTTTTGCTTCTGGGAAAACTCACTCAGGATGATTCTTTCCAGGTCCCACCATTTACCTGAAAATTTCATGATTTCTTTATTTTTCATTGCTGAGTAATACTCCATTGTATAGATGTACCACAATTTCAACATCCATTCTTCAGTTGAGGGGCATCTGGGCTGTTTCCAGCTTCTGGCTATTACAAATAAAGCTGCTACAAACATGGTTGAGCAAATGTCCTTTTTGTGTACTTGAGCAAAGTTTGGGTATATGCCTAGGAGTGGTATGGCTGGATCTTGAGGAAGCGCTATTCCTAGTTGTCTGAGAAAGCCCAGATTAATTTCCAGAGTGGTTGTACAAGTTTACATTCCCACCAGCAGTGGAGGAGGGTTCCCCTTTCTCCACAACCTCTCCAGCATGTGTTGTCACTTGAGTTTTTCATCTTGGCCATTCTGATGGGTGTCAGGTGAAATCTCAGGGTTGTTTTGATTTGCATTTCCCTAATGGCTAATGAGGTTGAGTATTTCTTTAAGTGTTTCTCTGCCATTCGATATTCCTCTACAGAGAGCTCTCTGTTTAGCTCTGTTAACCATTTTTTAATTGGATTATTTGGCTTGCTGCATTTCAGCTTCTTTAGTTCTTTATACATACTGGATATGAGTCCTCTGTCAGATAAAGGGTTGGTAAAGATTCTTTCCCAATCTGTAGGCAGTCGCTTTTTTTGATGTCAGTATCCTTTGCTTTACAAAAGCTTTTCAGTTTCATGAGGTCCCATTTATTGATTGTTGCTCTTAGAGCCTGTGCTGTTGGTATTGTGTTCAGGAAGTTCTCTCCTGTACAAATGAGTTCTAGGGTATTCCCCACTTTTTTTTTCTAGCCGATTTAATGTGTCTGGTTTTATGTTGAGGTCTTTGATCCACTTGGACTTCAGTTTTGTGCAGGGTGATAAGTATAGATCTATTTTCATTTTTCTGCATGTAGACATCCAGTTGGACCAGCACAATTTGTTGAAGATGCTATCTTTTTTCCATTGTATGCCTTTGGCATCTTTGTCAAAAATCAGGTGTCCATAAGTGTGTGGGTTTATTTCTGGTTCTTCTGTTAGATTCCATTGATCCACCATTCTGTTTCTATGCCCGTACCATGCAGTTTTTATAACTGTTGCTCTATAGTACAGCTTGAGATCAGGGATGGAGATACTTCCAGAAGATCTTTAATTGTAGAGGATTGTTTTAGCAATTCTCGGTTTCTTGTTATTCCATACGAAGTTGAGAATTTTTCTTTCCAGGTCTGTAAAGAATTGTGTTGGCAATTTGATGGGAATTGCATTAAATCTGTAGATTGCTTTTGGTAAGATGGCCATTTTTACTATGTTAATCCTGCCAAGCCATGAGCATGGGAGATCTTTCCGTCTTCTCATATCTTTGTCTAATTCTTTCTTCAGAGACTTGAAATTTTTTCATACAAGTCTTTGACTTGCTTGGTTAGGGTTACACCAAGGTACTTTATGGCATTTGTGGCTATTGTGAATGGTGTTGTTTCTCTAATTTCTTTCTCAGCACTTTTGTCTTTTGTATATAGGAGTGCTACAGATTTTTTTGAGTTAATTTCTTATCTGGCCACTTTGCTGAAAATGTTTATCAGCTGTAGGAGTTCCCTGGTAGAGTTTTTGGGGTCACTCATGTGTACTATCATATCATCTGCAAATAGTGATAATTTGACTTCTTCTTTTCCAATCTGTATCCCCTTGATCTCCTTCAACTGTCTTATTGCTCTAGCAAGGACTTCCAGCACTATGTTGAAGAGATATGGAGAGACTGGGCAGCCTTGTCTTGTCCCTGATTTTAGTGGGATTGTTTTAAATTTCTCTCTGTTCAGATTGATGTTGGCTATAGGCTTGCTGTATATCGCCTTTACTATGTTTAGATATGTGCCTTGTTTCCCTGATCTCTCCAGTACTTTAAACATGAATGGATGTTGGATTTTGTCAAATGCTTTATCAGCTTCTAGGGAGATTATCATGTGTTTTTTTTTCTTTCAGTTTGTTAATATGGTGGATCACATTGATGGATTTCCGTATATTGAACCACCTCTGCATACCTGGGATGAAGCCTACTTGGTCATAGTGGATAATATCTTTGATGTGTTCTTGGATTCAGTTTGCAAGTATTTTGTTAAGTATTTTTGCATCAAAGTCCATAAGGGAGATTGGCCTGAAATTCTCTTTCTTTGTTGAGTCTTTGTGAGGTTTAGGTACCAAGGTGACTGTAGCTTCATAGAATGAGTTTGGTAATATTCCTTCTGTTTCTATTTTGTGGAATAGTTTGAAGAGAATTGGTGTTAGCTCTTCTTTGAAGGTCTGGTAGAATTTTGTGCTGAAGTGATGTGGTCCTGGGCTTTTTTTGGATGGGAGACTTTCGATGACCGCTTCTATTTCTTTGGGGGATATAGGACTATTTAGTTGATTTACCTGGTCCTGATTCAGCTTTGCTATATCAAATCGATCAAGGAAATTGTCCATTTCATTTAGATTTTCAAATTTTGTGGCATATAGACTTTTGAAGTAAGTCCTAATGATTGTTTGGATTTCCTCAGTGTCTGTAATTATGTCCGCCTTTTCATTTCTGATTTTGTTGATTTGGGTGGTATCTCTGCCTTTTAGTTTGCTTGGCTAAGGGTTTGTTGATCTTGTTGATTTTCTCAAAGAACCAGCTCTTGGTTTCATTGATTCTTTGAATTGTTTTATTTGTCTCTAATTGATTGATTTCAGCCCTGAGTTTGATTATTTCCAGCCATCTACTCCTTCTTGGTGTGTCTGCTTCTTCTTTTTCTAGGGTTTTTAAGTGAGCCATTAAGTTGATTGAATGAGCTGTCTTGAATTTCTTCTTGAAGGCACTTAGTGCTATGAACTTTCCTCTTAGCACTGCTTTCATTGTGTCCCACAAGTTTGGGTATGTTGTGCCTTCATTTTCATTGAGTTCTAGAAAGGCTTTAATTTCTTTCTTTGTTTCATCCTTAACCCAGCTGTTGTTGAGTAACAAGTTGTTCAGTTTCCATGTGTGTGTTGGCTTTTTGCTATTTCTGTTATTGTTGAGGTCCAGCTTTATTGCATGGTGATCAGACAAGATACAAGGGATTATTTCAATCTTCTTGTATCTGTTGAGGCTTGCTTTGTTACCAACTATATGGTCTATTTTGGAGAAGGTTCCATGAGGTGCTGAGAAGAAGGTAAATTCTTTTGTGTTTGGGTGTAAAGTTCTGTAAATATCTGTTAGGTCCATTTGAATCCTGACCTCTGTCAGAGACATTGTTTCTTTGTTTAAATTCTGTTTTGTTGACCTGTCCTTTGTTGAGAGTGGGGTGTTGAAGTCTCCCACTATTAATGTGTGGGGATCTATATGTGGTTTAAATTTTATCATTGTTTCTTTAACAAATGTGGGTGCTCTTGTATTTGGGGCATAGATGTGCAGGATTGTGATGTCTTCCTGGTGGAATTTTCCTTTGATGAGTATGAAGTGTCCTTCTCTATCTCTTTTTATTAATTTTGGTTGAAAGTCTATTTTATCGGATATTAGAATGGCTACTCCTGCTTGCTTCTTGGGTCTGTTTGCTTGGAAAGTCTTCTTCCAACCCTTTACCCTCAGGTAATGTCTATCTTTGTGTCTTAGGTATGTTTCTTGTATTCAACAGATTTCTGGGTTTTGTTTACATATCCATTCTGTTATTCTTTGTCTTTTTATTGGAGAGTTGAGTCCATTGATTTTGAGAGAGATTAATGACCAATGGCTGTTAGATCCCTTGATTTTGATGTTGGCTGTGGTCATCAGGTTGTGTGCTTGGTTGCTTTTTGTTTTACTGTAGTAAGGTTAATTATTTCCTGTGTTTTCTTGACAGAAGCTAATTTTCTTGGGTTGTATTTTCCTTTCCAGTGTCTTCTGTGATGCTGGATTTGTTTGTAGGTATTGTTTAAATTTGTTTTGTCATTGAATATTTTGTTTTCTCCGTGTATGAGGACTGAGAGTTTTGCAGGGTATAGTAGCCTGGGCTGACATCTGTGTTCTCTTCAGGTCTGCATGATATCTGAACAGGCCCTTCTGGCTTTCATAGTCTCTGTTGAAAACTCAGGTGTGATTCTAATGGGTTTGCCATTATATGTTACTTGGCCTTTTTCCCTTGCAGCTTTTAGTATTTTTTCTTTGTTCTGTATACTTACTGTTTTGATTATTATGTGGCTGGAGGATTTTCTTTTCTGGTCAAATTTGTTGAGTGTTTTGTAGGCCTCATGTATTCTTAGTGGCCTCTCCATTAACTTGGGGAAATTTTCTTCAATGATTTTGTTGAAAATATTTTCTGGGCCTTGGAGAAGGGAGTCTTCTTTTTCCTCTATACCTATTATTCTTAGGTTTTGTCTTTTCATATTGTCTTGGATTTCTTGGACGGTCTGTGTCAGGAATTTTTTGGATTTCACATTTTCTTTGACAGATACATCAATTTCTTCCATTGTATCTTCTACACCTGAGATTCTTTCTTCCATTTCTTGTATTCTGTTGGTTATGCTTACCTCTGTAGTTCCTGTTTTCTTCCCTAAATTCTTCCTCTCCATTATTTCCTCCATTTGTGTTTTCTTTAATTTTTCCAATTCTATCTTCAGGTCTTGAGTTGTTTTGTTTACTTCCTTCACCTGTCTGATTGTATTTTCCTGTTTTTCTTTTAGTTCCTTCAACTCTGTTTCTTTTATTTCATTCAGTGCTTTAAGCATTTCCTTTCTAAAGGCCATATACTGTTTGGCTGCAGCTTCCTCTATTTCTTTACGGATGGCAACATTCTGTTTGAGTTTATCTTCCTCTATGTCTTTATGTATCCTATTTGTTTCCCCTGTTATCATCTTCATGAGCATAGTTGTTAAGTCATCTTCTTGGATTTCAGTTAGGCTGGGGTGTCCAGGGCTACTCGCCCCTGGGTAATTGGGTTCTGGAGATGCCATATTGCTCTGTCTTTTGTTGCTTGAGCTTTTACACTGATCTCTACCCATTGTGCTATCTTATGTGTTTGGGGTTATTTTCTGGTGGTTCCTGGGGATCCTGTGGTGGAAAGAATCCCCTTGGCAGAAAGCTGGTTTTTCCTGAAGGATGTCTTCTCAGCTTTTTGGGTATAGTCCCTGGATGGCTGGCGTTTTTTCAGGAGTTGCTGCTGCTCACCTCAGGGATAGAGACCTGAGTGCTAACTGTGGTCTTTGTTAGTCGAGAGGGTTCTCCTCTCACCCAGGGAAGTCCTGAGGACAGCTGCCCTGTTTCTGGGTTTCTTGCTGTAAATTTAATGATCAGCTGCTGTGACCCAGTTGGATATCTGGCACGTAGCAACTATTTGTGCCTGTGTCTGGAGGACAGCTTAGTGACGGTGGCTGGTCTTTGCTAGACTTTTTCCAGGGAAGGATTGGGTAATTTAAATCAGTACAGTGTCCTTCCTTCCCTGTGAATTCTCTGGAGACAGGGACTCTCAGTCTCTTTTTTTGCCCTGGTGCGCACTGCTCAGTCTCTGCCAGCTGGCTGGCCTCAGAAACTGCCTGTGTCTGGAGCACAGCTGAGTGATGGCAGCTCAGTCTCAACCAGCTGTCTGATGTGCAGAAACTGCCTGTGTCTGCCTTTCCAGCCTTTGGGAGCCTGGGTGTCTGCCTAAACTGGGTAATTTTTCCGAGACCTTTTCGGGGTGGAGGTGTCAGCTGAGTGCTCTGAGATCAGACCAGCCTTTTCCATCCCTGTGTGTTTGCACCGGACTGTGAAACTCATTCGCTGGTGCCCTGGTGCCCACAGTTCTATCTGAGGCGGTGAAGCAGGGCTCTGTGCTGGAGCCTGGGTCCTCGGCTCTGGCTCCGGGCTGGCTCCTGGGTCGCCCGTGGAACCTGAGTCTTTTCCAGGGGATACCTGGGTGACTTAAGGTCGGTCCCAATCGTTTCCTGTACCGTGGGGTTATCTCTCGACTGAAAATTCCAGTCTCTGATGGTGTGGTGCGAATGGTTCAGTCTGGGACTGTAACCAGAGACACTGACTTGTGGCTCCCTGCTGGGGCTGGCGGCTGGTAGCCAAGCATCTGGCAGAACCAGGATCTCTTCTGTGGTTTAGCCAGGTGAGTTAAAAGCTGATTGAATCCCCCACCGTGGGGTATCCTCTCAACAGGGAAACACAATGACTGTGTTTTATGGCCGTGAGTTCTGATTGCTGGTCACTGTGCTGATCCTGCTGCTGCTGCTCAAATGAGAGTCCTCCCGGCACCTCCATCTTGCCCTGCCTTGCGACTATGTTTTATAAGTCAATGCATTCTGGAGTTGAGTGTACATTTTCTCTCCATCCTTTAATACTTTGAAACAGGTGGTTGTTGTAGCGCCCAACCTTCTTGCTTCTGGACTAGGGAACTTTATTCCTCCACCAAAATTGGGCAACTCTCTCATTATTGACCACAGTGAAATGAGGGAAGTGGAAGAAATATCATACCATGTTGGGAGCCAACTGTTAATGACAAAGTGATTGCATGTTTTCTAGAATGTGGAATATATATATTTTTTTGAATTTTATTTTTTTCTTATCAGTTACATTTTATTAACTCTGTATCCCAGCCGTGTCCCGATCCCTCATTCCCTCCCAGCCCTCCCTCCCTCCCTCATCTCCACCGTGCCCCTTGCGAAGTCCACTAATAGGGGGGACCTCCTCCCCATTCATCTGATCCTGTTTTATCAGGTATCTTAAGGACTGGCTGCAAAGCCCTCCTCTGTGGCCTAACAGGACTGCTCCTCCCTTGGGGGGTGGGGAGGCCAAAGAGCCAGTCATTGAGTTCCTGTTAGAAATAGTCCTTGTTCCCCTCACTATGGGAAACCAATTGGTTACTGAGTTACCACAGGCTACATCTGAGTAGAGGTTCTAGGTTACATTCATACATGGTCCTTGGTTGCATGTCAGTCTCAGAAAAGACCCTGTGCCCAGATATATTTGGTCCTTGTGGAGCTCCTATTCTTTCCCCATCAGACTAACTCCCCTTCTTTCTTATGATTCCCTGTACTCTGCCAAAGGTTTGGTCATGAGTCTTTGCTTTGAAAACACTGCTAGTTAGAGTCTTTCAGATGTTCTCAGTAGACTCCTGTCATATGTTCAATGTGCATCCCATCTGTCTTTCTAAACGAGGATTGATAATCTTACCCCATGTCTGCTCTCTTGATTATCTTTTTTAGGTGTGTAGATTTCATTATGTTTATCATATCTTATAGGTCTATATAAGTGAGTATATACCATGTTTGTCTTTCTCCTTCTGGGATATTTCACTCAGGATGATCTTTTCTAGATCCCACCATTTGCCTGCAAATTTCATGATTTCCTCCTTTTTGATTGCTGAGTAGTATTCCATTGTGTAAAAATACCACAATTTCTGTACCCATTCCTCCGTTGATGAACATCTGGGTTGTTTCCAGGTTCTGGCTATTACAAATAAAGCTGCTATAAACATGGTTGAGCAAATATCACTTTTGTGTACTTGAGCAAAGTTTGGGTATATACCTAGCAGTGGTATAGCTGGGTTTTGAGGAAGCACTAGTCCTAATTGTCTTAGAAAGCCCCAGATAGATTTACAGAGTGGTTGTATCAGTTTACATTCCCACCAGCAGTGGAGGAAGGTTCCCCTTTCTCCACAACCTCTCCAGCATATGTTGTCCCTTGAGTTTTTCATCTTGGTCATTCTGATGGGTGTAAGGTGATATCTCAGGGTCGTTTTGATTTGCATTTCCCTGATGGCTAATGAGGATGAGCATTTCTTTAAGTGTTTCTCTGCCATTCGATATTCCTCTGTCGAGAAATCTCTGTTTAGCTCTGGTCCCCATTTTTAAATTGGATTACTTGGTTTGCTGCTTTTCAGCTTCTTTAGTTCTTTGTATATACTGGATATTAGTTCTCTGTCAGATAAAGGGTTAGTGAAGATTCTTTCCCAATCTGTAGGCAGGTGTTTTGTTTTGATGACAGTGTCCTTTGCTTTACAGAAGCTTTTCAGTTTCATGAGGTCCCATTTATTGCTAGTTGCTCTTAGAGCCTGTGCTGTTGGTGTTCTGTTCAGGAAGTTGTCTACTGTGCCAATGAGTTCTAGGCTGTTTCCCACTTTTTCTTCTAACAGATTTAGAGTATCTGGTTTAATGTTGAGGTCTTTGATCCATTTGGACTTTAGTTTTGTGCAGGGTGATAAATATAGATCTATTTTCACTTTTCTGCATGTGGACATCCAGTTGGACCAGCACCTTTTGTTGAAGATGCTGTCTTTTTTCCATTGAATGGTTTTGGCTTCTTTGTCAAAAATCGAGTATTCATAAGTGTGTGGTTTCATTTCTGGGTCTTCTATGCGGTTCCATTGATCCTCCTTTCTGTTTTTATGCCAATACCATGCAGTTTTTATTACTATTGCTCTGTAGTACAGCTTGAGATCGGGGATAGAGATACCTCCAGATGATCTGTTGTTGTACAGGATTGTTTTGGAGATTCTGGGTTTTTTGTTTCTCCACTTACAGATCTTTTTTTCAAGGTCTGTAAAGAATTGAGTTGGTATTTTGATGGGAATTGCATTGAATCTGTAGATTGCTTTTGGCAGGATGGCTATTTTCACAATGTTAATCCTACCAATCCATGAGCACGGGAGATCTTTCCATCTTCTGAGATCTTCTTCAATTTCTTTCTTCAGAGACTTGAAGTTTTTCTCAAACAGGTCTTTCACTTGCTTGGTTAGTGTCACCCCAAGGTACTTTACCTTATTAATGGCTATTGTGAAGGGTGTTGTTTCACTGATTTCTTTCTCAGCCCTTTTGTCTTTCGTATACAGGAGGGCTTCTGATTTTTTTTTGAGTTGATTTTGTATCCTGCCACTTTGCTGAAGGTGTT
>NW_026596079.1:11273495-11290306 GCF_907164565.1 Psammomys obesus
AAAAAAAAACCCACCCACACACACAAAACAAAAACAAACAAACAAAACCCCCATAAACAAGCATCCAAGTGGATTACTAAATATTGCATCGATGAGCACAGGGAGAAAATAACTATTTATAATAAAGGTCAGTATTGTTTGATAATCTCTAGGAATATACATCTGTGACCATTTAAGTGCATTGGGATTTCATCATAAACTCAAAGGGATATGAAATGCCAAAAGCCATTGATTTGGAGCATGTAGGCTTTTTGGAAGGTAATCTAGTATTTTGCAAGATCTGTACCATGATACACCATAGAATTGCTTCCAGCCTCTGACACCCCTTCATTTTTTCACTGCTGTATCTCTCAAAACTCTGGCATAGTGTGAACCTTCACTTATTGGGTATCTACCCACTCTGATTGAACGAACTTTCTACAAGATCTTTATCAAGATGCACTGCTGTTCAGAGGAATTAATTCCTGATTATATACTTCCCAAGTTGATTCAAACTATTTTAGAAGTAAAGGCTAAGGAGTTGATAAAATGGGATCAATGCATTTGTGGATATACAGATGTCTCACCATGAGACAGGCTTGAGACAGATTTGTGGCTTCAGATAAGCTCTCACTCTAGGAATGGCACCTTGAATCCTGGTATACACCATAAATATAGGTAAGTTGGTTTAAACTTCCCGTGAACCCAAAATATAATGGGATGATCAAGCATGTCTAAATTAAGTATAAGTCTTTTTTTTTAATTTTATTTTTTTCTTATCAGTTACATTTTATTAACTCTGTATCCCAGCCATGTCCCGCTTCCTCATTCCCTCCCAATCCCACCCTCCTTCCCTCATCTCCACCATGCCCCATTCCAAGTCCACTGATAGGGGGGGACCTCCTCCCCATTCATCCAATCCTGTTTTATCAGGTATTTTCAGGACTGGCTGCAAAGCCCTCCTCTGTGGCCTAACAATACTGATCCTCCCTTGGGAGGTGGGGAGGTCAAAGAGCCACCATTGAGTTCCTGTTAGAAATAGTCCTTGTTCCCCTCACTATGGGAAACCAATTGGTTACTGAGCTACCACAGGCTACATCTGAGCAGAGGTTCTAGGTTATATCCATACATGGTCCTTGGTTAAATGTCATTCTCAGAAAAGACCCTGTGGCCAGATATATTTGGTCCTTGTGGAGCTCCTATCCTTTCCCAATCATACTAACTTCCCTTCTTTCATATGATTCCCTGTACTCTGCCGAAGGTTTGGTCATTAGTCTTTGTATCTGCTTTGAAAACACTGCTAGTTAGAGTCTTTCAGATGTTCTCAGTAGACTCCTGTCTTACGTTCAATGCACATCCCATCTGTCTTTCTAAACGAGGATTGATCATCTTACCCCATGTCTGCTCTCTTGATAATCTTTTTAGGTGTATAGATTTCATTATGTTTATCATATCTTATAGGTCTATATAAGTGAGTATATACTGTGTTTGTCTTTCTACTTCTGGGATATTTCCCTCAGAATGATCTTTTCTAGATCCCACCATTTGCCTGCAAATTTCATGATTTCCTCCTTTTTGATTGCTGAGTACTATTCCATTGTGTAAAAATACCACAATTTCTGTATCCATTCCTCTGTTGATGGACATCTGGGTTGTTTCCAGGTTCTGGCTATTAAAAATAAAGCTGCTATAAACATGGTTGAGCAAGTATCCCTTTTGTGTACTTGAGCAAAGTTTGGGTATATACCTAGCAGTGGTATAGCTGGGTCTTGAGGAAGCACTAGTCCTAATTCTCTTAGAAAGCCCCAGATAGATTTCCAAAGTGGTTGTACCAGTTTACATTCCCACCAGCAGTGGAGGAGGGTTCCCCTTTCTCCACAACCTCTCCAGCATATGTTGTCACTTGAGTTTTTCATCTTGGCCATTCTGATGGGTGTGAGGTGAAATCTCAGGGTTGTTTTGATTTGCATTTTCCTGATGGCTAATGAGGTTGAGCATTTCTTTAAGTGTTTCTCTGCCATTCTATGTTCCTCCATCAAGAATTCTCTGTTTAGCTCTGTTCCCCATTTTTTAAGTGGATTACTTGGTTTGCTGCTTTTCAGCTTCTTTAGTTCTTTGTATATACTGGATATTAGTCCTCTGTCAGATAAAGGGTTAGTGAAGATTCTTTCCCCATCTGTAGGCAGTCATTTTGTTTTGATGATGGTGTCCTTTGCTTTACAGAAGCTTTTCAGTTTCATGAGGTCCCATCCATTGATTGTTGCTCTTAGAGCCTGTGCTGTTTGTGCTGTGTTCAGGAAGTTGTCTCCTGTGCCAATGAGTTCTAGGCTGTTTCCCCCTTTTTCTTCTAACAGATGTAGAGTATCTGGTTTAATGTTGAGGTCTTTGATCCACATGGAGTAGTTTTGTGCAGGGTGATAAATATAGATCTATTTTCATTTTTCTGCATGTAGACATCCAGTTGGACCAGCACCATTTGTTGAAGATGCTGTCTTTTTTCCATTGAATGGTTTTGGCTTCTTTGTAAAAAATCGAGTATTCATAGGTGTGTGGGTTTATTTCTGGGTCTTCTATTCGGTTCCATTGATCCTCCTTTCTGTTTTTATGCAATACCATGCAGTTTTTATTACTAATACTCTGTAGTACAGCTTGAGATCAGAGATGGAGATACCTCTGGATGATTTGTTGTTGTACAGGATTGTTTTAGAGATTCTGCGTTTTTTTGTTTCTCCATATGAAACTGAGAATCTTTTTTTTCAAGGTCTGTAAAGAATTGAGTTGGTATTTTGATGGGAATTGCATTGAATCTGTCGATTGCTTTTGGCAGGATGGCCATTTTCACAATGTTAATCCTAGCAATCCATGAGCATGGGAGATCTTTCCATCTTCTGAGATCTTCTTCAATTTCTTTCTTCAGAGACTTGAAGTTTTTCTCAAACAGGTCTTTCACTTGCTTGGTTAGTGTCACCCCAAGATACTTTACCTTATTAATGGCTATTGTGAAGGGTGTTGTTTCACTGATTTCTTTCTCGGCCCTTTTGTCTTTGGTATACAGGAGGGCTTCTGATTTTTTTTTTTGAGTTGATTTTGTATCCTGCCACTTTGCTGAAGGTGTTTATGAGCTGGAGGAGTTCTCTGGTTGAATTTTGGGGTCGCTCATATATACTATCATATCATCTGCGAATAGTGACAGTTTGACCTCTTCCTTTCCGATTTGTATCCCCTTGATCTCCTTTAGTTGTCTTCTTGCTCTGGCTGGGACTTCAAGTACTATGTTGAAGAGGTATGGAGAGAGTGGGCAGCCTTGTCTTGTCCCTGATTTCAGTGGGATTGATTTAAGTTTCTCTCCATTGAGTTTGATGTTTGCTATAGGCTTTCTGTTTATTGCCTTTACTATGTTTAGATATGTGCCTTGTATCCCTGATCTCTCCAAGTAAGTACAGCTCTTGATGTCAATAAATGCAAACTGTTTCGTTCCAATTCCTTATGGTTTGTCACCTTATGTCATAACATAGTGTCATTCTAAATTTACTTGGTTTCTTGGAATGAAACACAGATAAAATTATTGTCTTGAACACACTGTAAACTAAGAGATATCTGGAGAATGTATAGTCATGTCAATCCTAATTGAATAGATACATATTTTGCTGTAACCTCTTGCACCATGTTAATCTTTAGGTCTTGTCAACCTTTGTCATTCTGAACTCACTATGAACTTATGTAATGGATACATAGATAGAAATGTATAGTTTTAATTAAAAATATGTAATCTGTTGCATTTTTTTAAATTCATCTCTTTTTCGGATTAATTTCTTTTCTGACATAAAGAGCTTTGCTTCAGAGGTATACAATCATGATCAGACAATAAATGTTTTTGAAGATCATTGGAATTTGCTTCATCCATGAGTTGTAAATATATGTATAAATATGTGTTTGCATGTAAATATGTCCGTCTGTATATTTTTTGAACAATACATTATATGAGTGTATATTAATTGTCTGTCTCTATGTAAGGATCTCCTTTTGTATCATCCATTGAATATGTGTATGAATAAGTACAAGTCTATATGTGTGCATGGGGTAGAACCAGCCATAACAGCTGGTTGACAAAGAGGTCTTCCTCAAAGGCAGCCTGAACTTGCTGAAGTTTCTGCAGAGGAGATGCAAGCTGAAATGAACATCACCATTTTATGTACGCTTGTAGGAATTTCTTTTTTATTAATTTTTATTTCATTATATTAATCACAGGTTATTTACTTTGTATCCCAGCCATATCCCCCTCCTTCATTCCATCCTAAGCCCACCCTCCCTCCCTCAGCTGCTCCCTGCCCCTTTCCAAGTCCACTGTCAGGGGAGGTCTTCCTCCTTTTCCATCTCACCCTAGCTTATAAAGTATCTTCAGGAATGGCTGCCATGTCCTCCTCTGTGGTCTAGCAAGACTGTTCCTCCCTCTGGAGATGGGGCAGGTAAAGTAGCCAGTGGTTGAGTTCATGTCAGAAATAGTTCCTGTTCACCTTACTAGGGAACCCAATTGGTTACTAAGCTACCACGTGCTACTTCAGAGCAGGGGTTCTAGGTTATATCCTTATATGGTCCTTGGTTGGAGAAACAGTCTCATAGAGGGCCCCTGTGCCCTGATATATTTTGTCCTTGTGGAGCTCCTGTCCTCTCTAGGTCATATGATTTCATATGCTTCCCTGCACTCTGCCCAATGCTGGAGAGGTTGTGGAGAATTGGGAACCCTCCTCCATTGCTGGTGGAAATGTAAAATTGTACAGCCACTTTGGAAATCAAACTGGTGCTTTCTCAGACAATTAGGAATAGTGTTTCTTCAAGATCCAGCTATACCACTTCAGGCATATGCTCAAGTACACAACAAGGACATTTGCTCAACCATGTTTGTAGCAGCTTTATTTGTAATAGCCAGAACCTGGAAACAACCCAGATGTCCATCGATGGAGGAATGGATACAGAAATTGTGGTACATTTACACAATGGTATACTACTCAGCAATTAAAAACAAGGAAATCATGAAATTTACAGGCAAATGGTGGAATCTAGAAAAGATCATCCTGAGTGAGATATCCCAGGATCAGAAAGACACACATGATATATACTTACTTATATATACCTATAAGATAAGACAAACATACTGAAATCTATACACCTAAATAAGATAAACAAGAAAGAGGACCCACACTAAGATGATAAATTCTCATTTAGAAAGACAAATGGGATGGACATTGGAAGTAGGAGAAAACAAGAAACAGGACAGGAGCCTACCTCAGAGTGCCTCTGAAAGACTCTACCTAGCAGTGTATCAAAGCTGATGTGCAGACTCATAACCAAACCTTGGGCAGAGTGTAGGAATTTCTTAGTTGAAGTTTCTTGTTTCATCTATCTTTTGAGTGAAATTGGGTGCATGAGGCCTCTTTCTTTCGTCTCCTTTTGTCTTTGGTTCACAGAGAATGGGGCCCCTAAACCTCTACCAGCCCTTTGAGCCTGTCCTCACAGCCCCATGCAATTAGCACTGATTGTTTAACTGGCAAGAGAAAGAGGGTAGGGATCTTTCATTGAGCCATAAAAGTCAGATGACACTCATAGCTAAAAGTTGGGCAGAGTGGAGGGAATCTGATGAAAGAAGGGGAAGATACAAAGACCTGGAGGATTGGCTGCAAACTCCTCTTCTGTGGCCTAGCAGGGCTGCTCCTACCTTGGGGGGTGGGGAGGTCAAAGAGCCCACCATTGAGTTCATGTTAGAAATAGTCCCTGTTCCCCTTACTAGGGTACACTCTCAGATACTGAGCTACCATGGGCTACATCCAAGATGAAAGAGGAGGAGGTCCTCCCTTATCAGTGGACTTGGAAAGGGGCAGGAAGGAGATGAGGGAGGGAGAGTGGGATTGGGAGGAAATTATTCAGCGGAATACAGCTGGGATACAAAATTAATAAAATGTAACTCAAAAAAATTTAAAAAGTTAAAAAAAGAAAGACCTGGAGGGACTGGATCTCCACAAGGAGAGCAGCAGAACCAAAAAATCTGTGCTCAGGGGTCTTTTCTGAGACTGATATTATACCCAAAGACTATGCATGGAGATAACCTAGAGCCCCTGCATAGATGTAGCCCATGGCAGTTCAGTCTCCACATGGGATTCTTAGTAAGGGGAACAGGAACTGTCTCTGACATGAACTCAGTGACTGGCTCTTTGATCACCTTCCTCTGAGGGGAGCAACCTTACCAGGCTATGGACAAAGTAGTTAGTCCTAATGAGACCTGATAAGCTAGGATCAGATGGATAACGTCAGATAGGGAGGACCTCCCCTATCAGTGGACTGGGGAAGGGACAGGAGAGGAGAAGAGGGAAGGAGGGTGAGATTGGGAGAGAATGAGGGAGGAGCTACAGCTAGGATACAAAGTGAATAAGTTGTAATAAATAAAAAAAAAATAAAAGAAGTCAGATGAGAATCTGAGTAAACAAGCCAGGAGATCTTTGTCTGTCTAATTAAGAACACTGGTATTTAAGGAATAAGGACAGGGCGACTAGAAGACTTAGGTGACACTAGACTAGTCTGGAGATCTGGGGTTCAAATCCTAGCAGGACTACTTTTGAATTTGAATTCATCACAATTTGTCAGTCTCAGTTGCCAGCTTGACTGGCTTGTTGACCATGCATACACCTGCATCAGTCTTTCTGCCCTGGATATTAACTTCTGGATATTAACAATGAAAACAATTTCTTACTATCTCAAAACTTGCAGTTTGTATGCCAGTGTTTGATATGTGTAGCTGATCAAGAAATATTTACTAAATGAGAAAAAAAAAGAAATAATGTCATTGTATTTATACTTCTCATGAGCAAAGCATATTGGGTCTGTGGAGAAAAGTTTAGGTTGATGAAATGCTTTAATATGCTAATTCTACTCCCTACTAAGTTGAAATTTGGGTTTGCTGGTAAATGCATTTAAGGACTATTAGCAGCCAGATTATTTTTTTTTCTCTCTCCAAAAGCTCACTAAGGACTAATACTATGAAACTCTGTCACCGAAGATACAAGGATGGTGTGTGTGATGTAGGTCAACCTCAAGACTGAATGAGCTCAGAGTTGAATGTTGTGGGCCATGAGGCATCTATCATACTTTTTCTTGGCTGATGATTTATAGAAAGATATACAGCAATTTGTTGCTCATGGAGACCCTCAGTATTGAGTCTTATTTCCTTTCAAATAAAATGTTCATGAATTAATGTGATTTAAAACGTGAATAAAAAATTTCATGATAAAAATAATAATTCATGGAAATGGGAACCAAACACCAGAATAGAAAGGAATGAATTTAAATGGTTATGGATTTTATTATTGATATATTATGATTGTACATATATATCAAGTGCAGGGTTAAAATTCAGTACATTCATATTATACAATGGTGAAGTCAGAATAAATTGCCTAACCAGTTTGGCAGAAATGTATCACTCTTTTGTAATGAGGATATTCAAACCCTTGCTTTATAGCTTTTAAAATGTATGTGGGAAGTGATTGTTAACTCTAGCGACCTTCCTAGAAAGCTTTATATGTATTCACATATTTAGATCTCTCTCCCTCTGCCTCGCCCCCCACCTTTTCCCAGAGATGCTGACTCAAAAGGACTGGTGTGGGGATCACAAATCTATGTGTTTGTAGCATGGCTGGATCTGATGTTGATGAAGACGTTATAAGATTCAGAGAAGCAATAATATGAGGTAACTAATATTCCAGTGTAGTTCAATAGGAACTATATACCTTAGTACCCTTTTGAAATTTAGCATGTTGGCAAATCTTCTTCTCAAATATTATTCTGACAAGAAATGATAATATTACTATACTCATGTTGCTGTTTCTGGCATACTTTATTATTTATAAATTAATTAATCCATTTATTATTCATTCACTTATCAAACATTGACTCAGTGTCTAAGCAGCTCCAGGATTTATGGTCAGCACTAGGATTTCTGAAAAGAATTGCATCTTCCCTCTGTTAAAAAGTTTGAAACTTAAGGATAATGGACACAAGTAGATATAGGGTGATATTCTGATATTGGATATATGAAGAAAAATATTAAAAAAGAATAAGGAATTTATTTTCTTAGAAGAGAAAAAGAGACACATGTCAGGAAGGAGTAAGTGATGCCTCAGTGATTATGATAAAATTATTTAATAGTTAAAAATAACTACCATTAATAATAGCATGAATGATAGTGGCAGTAGCAAAATTTTCATTAATAATGTGGCAAAAGCATAGTCATTGCCAGTTTTCAGTCTATGATACACGCCATCACATGTAAACACAGTCTGTGTAAATTATCAGACTATAATAAATATCATCCCATGTAAATAGTTTTGGGGGTATCCTAGATACAATTTGATTTGAAACTTTCATTTCTTATTGGTAAAGTATAAATTAATACAGGCAGGATGGGAATCAGGAAGGAAGTTGCAGTTCCTAAAATAACTAAAAATACGAGTACCATGTGACCCTGCTACTCATAGGCACATGTCCAAAAGACTCTGTATATCACCACAGAGATAAACTGTTTGTTGCACAAAAAGGATATGGATTCAACCTAGTTGTTCATCAGGTTATGAATAGATAAGGAAATGTGGTGCAGAAATACAATGGATGTTTTTCAGCCACAAAAAAAAAAAAATTAAATCATGAAAATTTCAGGAAAATAGGACTGGAGAATGTATTAAATTAGACAACCTGGATTCAGAAAGATGGGTAGCACATGATCTCTCTCATATGACGGTCCCAGCTTCTCTTTCATACATACATACATACATACATACATACATACATACATACATACATAGGTGTTTGTGTGTCTGTGTCTGTGTGTAGAGTTACATGGGAGTAAATGTGCGCAACTGTGAAACTAGACAGGTGTCATGAGAGGGTAGAGGGTTTTGAGGAAGGAGAGGGAATATAACATAAGTGACAGAGAAGCCCAGGGTGGAACAGTGGAAGGGGGGAAGAGGAGGGTGGAAGCAAAGCCAGGAGGTGGAAAGAAGGAAAGATGAGGGAGATTAGAATGAAGAAACTTTAAAAATGCCTGTGGAAATCCGTCACTTAGAATCCTCAAAGAGGATGGACATCAGAAGAAAAAGAAAATAGGAAACAACCTCAGAACCTGCTACAGAGGGCCTCTGAGAGCCAGAAGAAAACAGGAAACAACCTTGGAACCTGCCACAGAGGGCCTCTGAAAGCTTCTGCAGTATAGACTGTCAAAGCAGATGCTGAGTCTGATGGACAATTGATGGGCAGAGTGAATGGAATTTTATGTAAGAAGTGGGAAATAGTAAGAGCTGGAGGGGATGGGAACTCCACAAGCAGAGCAACAGAACAAGAAAATTTGAACACAGGGAACTTCCCAGAGACTCATACTCCAACCAAGAACTATTCGTGGAGATAACCTAGAACCCCTGCACAGAGGTAGCCCATGGCAGTTCAGTGTCCAAGTGGGTTACCTAGTAATGGGAATAGGGACTGCCTCTGACATAATCTGATTGGCCTGCTCGTTGATCACCTCCCCCTGAGGGGGTAGCAGCCTTACCAGGCCACAGTAGAGGACAATGCAGCCACTTTTGATGAGAACTGATAGACTAAGATCAGAAAGGAGAGGAGAACCTCCCCTATCAGTGGACTTGGGGAGTGGCATGCATGAAGAAAGGGGAGGGAGGGTGGGGTCGGGAGGGGAGGAGGGAGGGGCTTATGGGGGATACAAAATGAATAAAGTGTAATTAATAAAAAATTAAAAAAAAGAAGTAGCTGAACCTTATTTGATCACATTGTAAAACTCAAGACTGTGCTGTTTACTTGAAAAACCTGTTTCTGTTTTTGGTATGGTTTAATTTTTTTAACAGGTGTAAAAAGATCCTGATCATTATGTAACTTAATAAAAATAAAATCCCTAAATCCATGAAAGTCCAAGCTATTCCCTTACTGTTCTCTCTGTCTCTCTTTCTCTGTCTCTCTCTCCTGTTCGTGATGAATCAGGTACTACTCTAACATGATTTACTTGCTCTCTGAAACTGTAAGCCCCCAATAAACTCTTTATTCTATAAAAAAAAAGAATCCTCACTGCACAACAAAAGCATACATAAATAAGTCAATGAAAAAAAAAGATGTCACCAAGTAATAGGTGCTATGTGAAGCTTAGCAATGAGGATATAAAATGGTTAGAGAAGACGTTAATTCTGTATTTATTTATTGTCCAATCATTGCACAATTCATGCCCTCTTGCCACCATTACATTATGTTTAAATCCAGAAGTTTACTCTTTATATTCTTTATTAGCAAATGTACTGTCCAGGAACATATTTCAAATTATAACAAAAATGTAGTATTGTTAATTAACACCACTTTTTTTTACAGCATGTCATGTTGAACAATATAGTTTCTCTTGCATCTGCCATTCCCTAATATCATTTAGTACCAGTTATCACTTTCAACACTACTCGAAGCAGCAGCTTTCTGCCAGCCACCCATGGATTTAGCTTCTAGTGACTAACACTGCCACTGTGCTTTGTCGCACAGTTGAAGCCAAAGTATGTGAAGATTTTTGAATGATAATTTTAGTTCTGCTCACTTTAATCCATATTTAACATTTTACAGAACTGAAGTGAAATAGCACGTCTTCCAATTGCTATCAACTGTAATCCATGCATACGTATACAACTTCTTTTGATGATGATCACACTATTGTGTCTCGCATACAACCTCTCTCACGAAAAAAAATGTTCACTTCACAAAATAAATCTTTACCTTTCACCCAAGATAACTGAAAACTGAACTTTGGGAATGTGCAGTATTACTGCATCAATCAGAGGCAAGAGAAGCATGAACTGTAAGGCTCACTGGCATTGGAGATTAATGCTCTCCAAAGTCTTTGAAGAAGATTGGTATGGCCTGCCTTATATGACACAGAAAATAATCTTCAATGGTGGTGCTCACTTTCTGTTTCAGTGACTTAAGGCATAACCTTATATAAAGTCACCCTTAAGTGTGGTAGACCAGAAATAATGTAACAGTTGACATATATGTGGATGAAAGCTGGTCACTAGTTTGTATGTGTAGTTCAAGACCAAGGAATGGCAGCAGGTTACTGTTTGGCTCAGAGATTCAAACTTGTCCTGTATCTAGTGTAAGTATTGTCATTACCATTCTTGCAGCTCAGCCTTACTCTGTTTTATAAAAGAAAATTCACACTGGTAATTAAGTACAGTATATATGCCGGGACATATTCTTAAAATTGGAGCCAAGATCTGTAATGACTTCAGCGATGAAAATGTCAAATGATGTGGAAGATTTGTTTCACCACACACATGGAGTGTGGCTGAACACAGGATTCATCCATTAATTAGCCCACAGTCCTTCCCCAAAACTCATTAGCTAGCAACCAGCCCTGTACAACATGATTATTTCACAGAAGAGAGAGGTGTTTCAGATTCAAAGCATAACAGGACCTCATGCAATAGAAAGCTCAATATTATTATTATTATTATTATTTATTAAAAAAAGCATTTATTTGGAGCTTGATTACATTTTCAGAGGTTTAATTCATTATCATCATAGTGGGAAGCAGGGCACCACATTATTTTTTAATTTACAAAAGATATAGCAAGGACCAAAGGGCCAAGTGACTTGGTCAGGATCATATAACTATGGCAAAAGTGGCTGAACTCATGTTCAAAGCTTCAAAATATTGCTTTTCCAACAAATAGTCAATTAACACAAGACCATTCATGCTACGCCTAAATGGCAGTCTCTTACAAACAGGATACTATGCTAAATAGTATAAACTAAAATAAAAATTAAATGAATTGTCACTGGCTTGTTAAAGGTGATTTTTCATTTAAGGATAGTTTCCTTTAAATAAAATTAGTTTTATTCATTTATTTTTTACTTATGTGTATGTGTCTGTGTGGGTATATGTGGTACAGTTTCCCCCAGAAGCCAGAAAAGACCACCAGATCCCACGCAACTGAAGTAATATATAGTTGCTGTAGGTACTGAGTGCTTGGCAAGAGCAGCACATGCTCTTAACCACCAAGCCAATTCTCCTGGCCCAACATAGTTTCTTAAAGGATATTTTGTATATGTGGACGCTAGCCTTATCCTACAACATCCTTCATGGTAAAGGGTGCAGTGCTTCTCACCTGCATTTCTCAGCTAGGGAACACACATGCCAAAGGTTTTTAGTGTCTTTCTGGGTCTCACAGCTTTCCTCAGTAAGGCTGAGTTTTGCCCATCTCTAACTTCAAAGGCATGGTCTGTGTACTAACTCTCTGTGAGTATATTATCCTTATCCAACAGCTTCTTACTCAGCATTCTTCAGGCTTAACTATTGCTGATTACCATTCTTACAGATTCTTCTATTTTTGACTCACATCCTGTTCATAGTGAGTTACTATGGAGACATGACATATTATTGGCTTCTCTGTAGGACAGTGACCTGGAATATTTAAAAATCTTCTGGGTTTCTTAGCAACTCGACCAACATTATCCGCCTTTGCTTCCATGATCCTTTGCCTAAGTAAATGAAATCTCTACCATGGGTTAGTTTCAGGGAATGATAATAGAGTATTTGGAATGGAAGTAAAAATGAAACACATCAAATATAGAATACATCCTAGCAAATGTCGGTTCCCTATGTTAAAGCATTTAAAAATACAAAGCAATGATGAAATTGGAAAAGGGATTTAGAACTTACAAAATTTCAGTTGTATCCTTTTCTCTGCCATAACATCTCAGAATAGCACTATGTCCCCTAAGTCTCAGATACTGCATATCTAAAATAAGACTTCATGGTCTTATACTTTCTAGAGACAGTCATAATACAAAAATGGTCTGCACATTATAAATTCCTGAGATTTCAATGCTAGTTCTAATTTAAGGGCTCATTTCTTCCTTTGTCAATTATTTCCTTGGAGATATTTGATGCAGTGAAGGGAAAAACAGAGAGTGCGGTGGAGAAACTGGAGATACTAAAGGCCTTACCATCCCATGGTGTTAAGTGAGATGCAAGATGCCTAACCAACTTTCTTAATATAGGGGACATATGCAAACATTGTGCAAAGAAATTCCCAGCCTACAAACAGTGAGCTCTATGGGACTTCTGAAGTGGACAATACTGCAGTGAGGATTAATCAGAATTAATCAACATTATTGAATATTACATCCAGTAATATTCAAACATCATAAAAGAACACAAGGAGCCTTTGTGGGCTTTTTTCTTTAACTTTTTTTATTTTTTTATTAATTACACTTTATTCATTTTGTATCCCCCCATAAGCCCCTCCCTCCTCTCCTCCCGATCCCACCCTCCCACCCCTTTCTTCATGCATGCCCCTCCCCTGGTCCTCTGATAGGGGAAGTTCTCCTCTCCTTTCTGATCTTAGTCTATCAGTTCTCATCAAAATATTATCCTCTTCTGTGGCCTGGTAAGGCTGCTCCCCACTCAGGGGGAGGTGATCAAAGAGCAGGCCAATCAGATTATGTCAGAGGCAGTCCCTCTTCCCATTACTAGGTAACCCACTTGGACACTGACCTGCCATGGGCTACATCTGTGCAGGGGTTCTAGGTTATCTCCATGAATAGTCCTTGGTTGGAGTATGAGTCTCTGGGAAGTTCCCTGTGTTCAAATTTTCTTGTTCTGTTGCTCTCCTTGTGGAGTTCCTGTCCTCTCCAGCTCTTACTATTTCCAACTTCTTACATAAAATTCCATTCACTCTGGCCGACAGTTGGCCATCAGGCTCAGCATCTGCTTTGATAGTCTGCAGGGCAGAGGCTTTCAGAGGCCCTCTGTGGTAGGTTCCTAGTTTGTTTCCTGTTTTCTTCTTCTGGCTTTCAGAGGCCCTCTGAGGCAGGTTCCTAGGTTGTTTCCTGTTTTCTTCTTCTTCTGATGTCCATCCTCTTTGCTTTTCAGGTGGGGATTGAACATTTTAGTTAGGGTCCTCTCTCTTGCTTAGTTTCTTTAGATGCACAGATTTTAGTGCGTTTGTCCTATGTTGTATGTCTATATGAGTGAGTATATACCGTGTGTGTCTTTTTTGCTTCTGGGATAACTCACTCAGGATGATCCTTTCCAGGTCCCACCATTTACCTGCAAATTTCATGATTTCCTTATTTTTCATTGCTGAGTAATATTCCATTGTATAGATATACCACAATTTCTGCATCCATTCTTCAGTTGAGGGGCATCTGGGTTGTTTCCAAATTCTGGCTATTACAAATAAAGCTGCTGCAAACATGGTTGAGCAAATGTCCTTTTTGTGTACTTGAGCCTCTTTTGGATATATGCCTAGGAGTGGTATGGCTGGATCTTGAGGAAGCGCTATTCCTAGTTGTCTGAGAAAGCGCCAGATTGATTTCCAGAGTGGTTGTACCAGTTTACATTCCCACCAGCAGTGGAGAAGGGTTCCCCTTTCTCCACAACCTCTCCAGCATGTGTTGTGGGCTTTTTGATCCTCCCTTATCTATCTTCATCTCATCTACTACAAGCTACTCTTATTTACTACAGTCATATGATAGAGGCAGAATGCTTATACCTTTGAACACAAATGTCTATGTCCAATATTTACTCCAGCACCTGACTGGCTCTGTGGCCTATAGCTTCAATTGTGTTATATATGTGTTGAACAAAGCACAGGACAATATCTAGGACACATCATGTACCAAAAAAATATATTGCTCTCATTAACAGGGACTGATCTTTAAACTTAGTTTAAAGCCTATCTGACTTGACACATGATTCCCCTCTTGTCTAGACTCTCCTTTGGCTTTGTCCCTGTGGTAACATTATCCAAGATTTGACTCATAGGCATCTCTCTGGAGAACCCTTTCCTGATATTACTTCCAGTTTCCCTAGAATATTTGTCTCCTTAATAGCCTTGGGTAGATGTTTGTCCATATATCTCTTGTACATTTGTATTATACATTGCACTATTATAAGATATTGTCATTGCATTCCAGTCTTCATTGTACACACAGTTGTTCACTTAAGTTGCATGAAGGGAAAGAGCAACTCATAGCTGTGTGTGTTTATGTGTTTACAATCTACTACAGTGCCACTGAGATGCTTGTTCATAGGCAGAAGAAGAAAGAGAAGGAGAAAGGAGTAAAGCAGGAAGATGGAATCATAAAGAGTGATCATTTCAACTAAGAGAATGGCACATGCAAATGTATACAGTCAGATTAGGCAGCTAGTTTAGATAGTATTGAGATATTCATTAGTTTTCAAAAAACACACCATTTAGTTAATAGCCTGGAAGGGTGATCCTTTAGCTTGTGGAGTTTGGTGCTGAAGTGATTGAGAACAAAGGGTCAGGGTAGAATGTTTCCTGAATCTGTTATTTTATTATTTTACTTTTAATGTGCAATGGAGATTGTTTTATCAGCTAGCTCAGGATCAATAGAGTTCTCTGGCTGATTAAGTTTGGAGAATTTCTCAATTCTTGTCTCTCAGATGTGAGTGATGGTACTGCCATGTGAAAGACTCTGGAATTAAAATATTTTATTAACTTTTAAAAAAGTTTGTTTTTCTCCCCAGACCAGCTACTACATAATCCTGTCTTTTCTTTTTCTCTTTCTTTTTCTTTTTAGATGGCGGGTGGTGAATATCTCATCTTGTGAACTGTACTTAGATGTTGCTGTTCTAGAAAATGCATCATGCAGAATGTCAAGAGAGTCCATTTGCCTGTTCCACCACTTGATTCCCACCATGCTATAGATTTCTTTTTTAGTTTGAAAAGTGCCTTCATTAAATTATGTCATTCGTTTCTAGAAAGATAATAAGAGGAGGGATAATTGTTCCCATTTTACAGCACAGGAAAAGGAGGTTGAGGGTGGTTCTGATAACAGGAAATAAGTGGATAAGTGATAAGTGATTAGATGTGTGAGTCACACATTGAATGGGTGTTATAATTAGTCAGAGATTTCCCCAGTCTTAACATTTCACTGATTTGCTAAGTGTTTTTGAGGGTTTCCTTTGAATCAGGCACTTTACTTGATACTCTAGAGGGATTAGTAAGACAAAGTCTCCAACCTCACAAAACACAGAGTGGTTGCAGAAACAGACCACCACTGAGCAGAACTCTATCTGTTGAAATTAATGCAAATTCCAAGAATGTATAGGAGCCCAGGAGAATGCTGCCCCTTTGTGAGTCTTAATTTAAATCACTTAATTTAAGTGGGGCTGCTTCAAGTACAGGCAAATCGTATCAGTACAGGGATTGGTGATTAGCCCCCTTGCCTGGGTGCTAGTCTTGGCAAAAAGCACCTGTGCTACCCCTTTAGTCTCTTTCCACAGAGGACAATCATATGTTTGACATTTACCATCTTCAACCTCAAGGCTCAAGGTACATACTATTAGGAGTAGAGGTTTATGCTTGATCAACCATGAGCTACGTTTGAAGAAAAGAAAATTAATCACTACCAAGATACATGAGAGGTTATGAGCAGATAGAAGGAAGAACATAGGTGAAACCCAGGGTTGAGGAACTGTGTGGTACTCCCAAAGTCAGAGCAGGGCAGTAGCATATTATTGAAGAAGAGTGGCAAGGGAGCCAGATGATGGAGTAAATGATGAGTTAAGCAAATGAAAATATAGGGATGAATCTCTGTCTGCCTTTCCAAATTTGGGTACAGTGCTAGGCATAGATCAGTACTTAATAACATTTGTTTTGATTTGCATTTCCCTAATGGCTAATGAGGTTGAGCCTTTCTTTAAGTGTTTGTCTGCCATTCGATGTTCCTCTTTCGAGAATTCTCTGTTTAGCTCTGTTCCCCATTTTTTA